>NC_045685.1:27144185-27357944 GCF_003331165.1 Xiphophorus hellerii
ATTCTTTTATGGGGCCGAAATATTTTTTGGGGGCCAGAATAAAGTAACACTGTAACCTGCTGTGAGTTCATGGTTTTGTTCTTTGAGCAAAGTGACGTTCATGAACGGCTCATTTTGTGCACCAGCAAAAAAACATATACCTACAGTATGCCTTGAATTTGGGAAAAAAAATTATTTTATTTATCACTAAAGAAAGGTTCGGTGAAGGCGCATATGAAACTGATGGGTTCGGTACCTCAAAAAAGGTTAAGGACCACTGTGTTGGAGTGTTATGAGTTATCTTCAGTCAGAGGCTTCTACAAATTTGCTGCAACACAATTTTCCCACCAGAAAACTGCAAAACAGCTGAAACACTGAGTTCCCTTAAATCAAGGCTAAAACCCACCAGAGTTATCTTTGGTTCATAATAACTGGAACATTAATCAACATATTTGACGTGTTTTTGCTTTATGATTCAGATGAAGGCTTTGGATAAAATGCAACGTTATTTCCTTGTTTCAGAATTGCTGACTGCATTATGTTTTTATAACATAAAGCACTTTGAACTGACTTGTTCCTGAAATGTGCTACACAAATAAACTTGACTGCTACTGAAGATCCTTCCTGCCTGCAGCTTCATCATTTGCAACGACTCTCTGAAGAAACTTGGATGATTTCAGTTTCAGGACTGATGTATTCTAATGAACACAAAATGGTTTGAGTTTCCTCTGCTTCCTGCACAGTGTGATGAGCTCCTTTATCTGACCTGAAGCAGTTGGTGCTGCTGCTGGTGTTCTGACCTGAAGCAGTTGGTGCAGCCGCTGATTTTCGGAGCTGAAGTTCTGGATCAGCTGGTCCCTCTCCTCCACCTCCTGCTGCAGCGCCTGCTGGTTGTCCTGCCTGGCCTGCTGGCTGACCTGCAGAGTTTTCTGCAGCTCTGCGATGGTCTGCTGCAGCTCTGCTGATTTCTCTGCAGCGTGAATAATAATAAACACAACACAGTGAGAACTGCTGCACCATGTTTACTATCGCAGGAGGTTTTGCTCTCCTCCAGTTCTGCTCTCTTCTCTCTGAGTGTACGTTTGATTTGTTCACCTGTCAGAGCGGTTCTGTCCCGGTCGAGCTCGGCGACCCGGTTGCTCTCCCTGCGGCTGGCAGTGAGCAGGAACTGCAGCTTCATCCGCTGAGCCTCGCCGCGCTCCATGAAGGAGCGAAAACGGGCCACCTCCGCCTGCAGGAAACACACCTGGACACACACACACAAATAAGCCAATAATATAAATGTACAAAACTGATATTCTGGGGTAAATCACTGGAGGAAACGGATCCAGAAGAGAAGTGATGGTGTATGTAGGCTAAATAACAACCTACATGACCAACAATAAAATAAAATATTTAAATTTTTCTTATTTTTCCTGCTTTTTAAACATTATTTTCATAGAAGGAACAGTAGAAATAATTTGTATATTATGAGTTTTCATGTTGGCGGACTTCAGTTTTTACTGATCTGTTATTCTGAACTCGGCCACTGGAGGGCGCTGCAGCCTCACCTCCTGGTTGTGGCGCACTGAAAGCTTCAGATTCTCCTTCTCCAGCTGGTTGAGCCTCCATCTGAGCTCTCTGGACTCCTGGCTGATCTCCCTCCCCTCTGAGGACGACCTCCTCACCCTCACGCTCCTCTTCATCACTCCTCCTTCCTCTTCCTCTCTCGGCTCCTCTCTGTGACCTGAGGAGGTGAAGACGATGGGCCTCCTGAAGGAAACACAAAGCTTATGATTACAATATTTTATTTCCATTTCTGAATTATTAAATGGAAATGTTTTCAGATCATTGTTTGCTTGAATTAGTTTGAATTTATCAATTTCAAATTAGAAAAGTTAATTTTTTAGCTATATTTTTTTCAGTTTTCATCTGTTTCAAGCATCTTCACTTTGAGAGCATTTTATTTTGTATATTAATTAAGTCTGGATTCATTTTGCCTTGGGGTCTCGGGTTCTCCTCTATGCTCTCTGGCTCCAGTCAGGCTTTCTGCTCCGATCCTCTGGTCTCCGCTGCATGTCTCCAACCCAATTATTTTCCTTCTGCAGGCAAAATTGAAACAGTAAGTGGAGTAAGTAGCGAAATTGTAAAAAAAACTGTGGGATGAATAATGTTTTAAAAACCGTCTCAACAACAGGAGACGGTGTCCAGGCAGAGAAAACAAGTGAATTAAACACAACTGGGCTGCACAGCAAAAGGTCACAGGTTCAAATCCCGGCCTTATGGATCTTATAATTGTGCTATTGGTCTGAAATACATTTAAAATATAGATGAATACTATTTATCATAATCTGATTATCTGAAAATCAAAATCAAAGTTCCCTTCGAATATAAAAATAACTAATAAAATAGTCATTAACACATAGGTATTTAAATAATTACTTTAAATTCCCTGTGGGACTGTACTATCTGTGTGTTTTTGTATTTTTCTCCCATTATGTGGTTAATAATATCCAGAATGAACAGATGCAGCCCGGTTATCAGTTTTTACTGACTGACTCCATGTTGCATCAGGCCGTGTTGATGTTGTTTGACTCCAACCTCTGCGACCCAGGATTGGCTGAGGCTGCCGTTACCTTGACAACAGACTGCCAACTTCGAACGTCACCCTGCAGCGATCTCCATTTAAAAATCTGCTCTATAAGAATTAATCACTTTATAACTCTGGTTATAGAATATGTATATTAAAAAGAGACTAATCTACTGAAGATTTCTGATCCGCTGTTTAATTCGGCGATAATAAAGAGTTTCAATGCGGTCGCCATTTTTACCTGCAGGCTAATCACTGCGCTCCTGAACGGTCCTATGTACCACGAATAAATCACAACATGTTAACTTTAATAACACGTTGTCTAATACTTCCAGTCGTAACACGACATCAAAGAAATGTATATACTTCAATTAAGAAGTCGTGATAAGGTGAAGTGAAACGACAACACAAAGTTTTCGTGGATGTTTGGAACATTAAAATGCCTTTTTAGCTACTATCGCCTCCTACAAACCATAAAACTGCCTCCGACCGCTTCATGTCCATTAAAATTAACAACACACATCATAATTAATCCCCTGTAAGCCGTAAGAAACACTTACTGTAACATTTATCCAGGGACGGTTTGAAACTCACGCCATCTTTGGCGTCCTTACGTCATTTCCGTATAAACGCGTTCTTTGTCAGAGCGCTACCAATTCGTTGCGTTGTTTTGCTAGAGATGTAACAACTGAAAAGCTAAATAAACAGATAAAATATTAATTCATTGAAATCCAATCGAACAATTCAATCAAAATGTAAAATTACTTTATTTATCCCAATGGGAAAATAAATCGTGTTATAACTCATGATGTTATGGGCAGGCAGCATCTCCAGTAGCAGTCAGTGTTGCAACGATATGTAGAAGCTTCGGACTAAAGTGAGAATAAAGTTATATTTTGGAAATAATAATTATTACAACTTTATTCTCGTATTATTTCTGACTTTATCCTCCTGATTTTGTGTTTTTCCTCAACACTCCGTCGTAGAAACCCAACAATAAATAGTAGACATAATTTTTCAATGAAAACTTAATGAATTCATATTTTATCTGTTCATTTAGCTTTGCTTTAATGATTTTTTACTGTTAGTCACTAGAGGTCAGTATCTGAGGTTGATCTCGGAGACGCTCCTATATTTAACTGTAGAAGAAGAAACAAAGCAAAACAACATGGCAGCCTCCGCACAGCATGTTGGACCCACTTCTGAAGAGACAGACCCACCTGAATGTAACCGAACAGAACCGAATAACGATCCCGGAACATCAGAATCAGAGTCGGAAAGACTGGAGGAAGATGCGGAGGAGGAAGAGGAGCCTCCCGGCCCGAAGATCCGGGAAACCCCGCAGGACATCCAGCTGGAGGCCATCGCCAACACGGTGGCTCTGCACCCCAGCAGGGACGTCTTGGTGTGCGGGGACGTGGACGGGGACGTGTACGCCTTCTCCTACTCCTGCACGGAGGGAGAGAACCGGGAGTTGTGGTCGTCCGGGCACCACCTGAAGTCCTGCCGGCAGGTGCGCATCTCGGCGGACGGGCTGAAGCTGTACAGCGTGTCCCGGGACAAGGCCGTCCACCTGCTGGACATGGAGCGGGGGCAGCTGGTGTCACGGATCCGGGGGGCCCACGGGGCCCCCATCAACAGCCTGCTTCTGGTGGACGAAAACATGCTGGCCACCGGAGACGACGGAGGCACCCTGAAGGTCTGGACATGGACACTGGACAGAAATGCTGGGGGAAAGTATTTACCCCCCTACAGATCTACTGTGGTTATGAAGGAGAGTTAAGATAAGGAAAGCAAGAAAATGTGAGGGCAAAGTCAGAATATGACCAGAAAAAAATCATAAAAATACATGAATAAGGTTGTAATAATTCAAGAATAAAGTCATAATATTACCATAAAAATCATAATAGTACGAGAATAAAGTTATTATTTTATCAGAATAAAGTTGGAATATTAGGAAAATGAAGTAAGGCTGCAATTAATAATTATTTTAATAATCGATTACTATATCAAGTATTCTGACGATTATTCGAGTAAGCAGATATAAAAATTGGCAGATTTTTTATGTAACTACTTAAGCCTTTTTTCATGCAATATTAAAAATACATTACAATATGCAACTAATCAAATAATTAATTTTTTTAAACAAGAAGATAAACATTTTATTGCGTAACATTTTCTGTGCAGGTGTGGGACATGAGGAAGGGAACAGCCATCATGGATATGAAAAACCATGAGGATTATATCAGCGACATAACTGTGGACCAGAACAAGAGGATTCTTCTCACTGCCAGGTAATACGCACGTTTAACTGGACCCGGATCGCAAGTCCAATATTTTTATTTTTAAAAGTGCACAGTATATTCTGTTATAGTTTTTCACAGTATATTATTAATTTTGGGGCCTGCCATAGCAATGCATAGGAGAGCAGCCGATGCAAAGCTCATTGCCAAATTAAAATGTTTACATCCTGAATGGAGTAAATCATTGTTAGTCAACATGCTAGTGATAACTCGTCCTTGTTGTAGTCTTACATAATAGTTACTCTATATGCTAATGATATAGCCATAATGCTAACTTTAGCCTGAAATAAACATTTTAGCTAATTTTTGATATATTAGCCACATTTAGTGAACTAAATGGAGTAAGTGAAAGTAAGTCCACATGCTAGTAATTCCCCACATGCTAGCTACAGAATTTAAGCTAACCATAGCATCTTAGCTAATTTTAGCTTATATACTAATGTTTGCAAAATAAATGGGGTAAGTCAATTTTTGGTTAATATGCTAACGATACGCCACATTGTTAACTACATTTTAGCTAATATTAGCATTGTTGCTAATTTCAGCATCAGAACCCCTGGTTGGACAGGCCCCTTTAAATTTCTTCAGAAATGTTCTAGTTATTAGTATTATTAGTTTAATTGTTGTCATTGTTAAAACTGTTTTTTATATGTTTGTTTTAAAACTTTAAGAACTTTTACTCTGTGAACCTTGTTTCTACTCTGGTCAGTTTCAGAACCAGGACAGATTTATGTCGGAGTTGTTTTTGGTTTCTCTGTGAAAGCCTGATTCTCTTGCTGATGTCCAATGTGACTGCTGGGTCCTCAGTGGGGACGGCACCATGGGCGTCTTCAACCTGAAGCGGCGGCGCTTTGAGCTGCTGTCGGAGTACCAGAGCGGCGATCTGACCTCGGTGGCGGTGATGAAGCGAGGGAAGAAGGTGGTCTGCGGCTCCAGCGAAGGAACCGTTTACATCTTCAACTGGAACGGCTTCGGAGCCACCAGCGACCGCTTCGCTCTGAAGGCGGAGTCGGTGGACTGCATCGCGCCAATTACGGAAAACATCATGTGCACGGCGTCCATGGACGGATACATCCGGTTAGTTGAGTTATTACTAACATAATAACTCAAATCATCCTTTAAGGGTTTAACCATTAACATGGCCTCCCTGTCTCCTGTCAGAGCCATCAACCTTCTCCCCAACCGGGTCATCGGATGCATCGGGCAGCACGTCGGCGAACCCGTCGAAGAGATCGCCAAGTCCTGGGACTCCCGCTTCCTGGTCAGCTGTGCCCACGACCAGCTCATCAAGTTCTGGGACATTTCTGGTTTGCCCAAACTGAGCGTGGACGAATACCGCAAGAGGAAGAAGAAAGGCGGGCGGATGAAGTCGCTCACCAAGAAGGCCCTCGGCGACAATGACTTCTTCTCTGGACTTGTGGAGGAAACTGAGAAAAAAGAAGAAGAAGAAGAACAGGAAGAAGGTGATGATAGCGACAGCGACAGTGGGAGTGACTGAAACGTTACTGCGCCGGCGGACATTTTGTTTAGAGTGTGGAAAACTTGTTCATGAGTTGGCATGAGCTGCTGCTTTGGTTCTGGTTCAGTCCAATAAATGAGTCAAATGCTGGGAAAAGAAACAAAGAAGTGACTTTAAACTTAATAAACTACTCTGACAGACAGACTCTGCTCCAGATGGGTCACTCATTTTACTTTGTACAACTGATGAAAATTCATTTTGAAAATGTTGTGAAGATGTTGAAAAGTTTAGAGTATAAAGATTTTGAGTATCAGTTTCCAGTGATGGCCTTTATGCAAAAGAAACTAACACTGCCATTACTCCAACTACAGACCTCAAAGGAGTCCGTTGTATTTTATGTGTTAAATAAATAAAAAGTACTTCATAACCATGAAATGGAAGTAAGATAATACATGTTTTTCAAGATATTTTACCAAATAAATCTGAAAAGTTTTGAGTTTTTTCATCTTAACCCTTCTGGATCATAAAGTTGTTGAACTTTAAGTGTTTTGGTTCTTTAATAATTGCAGTGCATCAAAAAACAATGTAAAAATATATTATGGCTTCACTTTTATATTTTTCATGGTTTCAGACATTTTGTAAAGGTAGATAAAGTGGTTTTGATATGACGCAAACACCCCCCAAATCTGTCGATGGTTGGTACCGACCACCGGACGTTGGTACGGTCCAGGATGGCGGGAAAAACGTCAGCGACTACGTCACAGGAGTGAATGGGCCAATATGGCGGCGAGCGTCAGAATGTAGCTTCGCAACGAGATGTTTTATTTAAACTACTGTTGATCCGAGAAGATTGTCTTTTAGTTTCAGGTGAGCAAACGGAAATGCGAACATTTTATAAAACCACAACGACTATCTGAACCGTTTCCGTTTAGACTGACTGACAATTAGCACACCCGCTAGCTAGCTAGCAGGTATGAGTGTATTTGTAAACAATGAGTGAACATGATGATACGAAGCGAAACCTGCTGAGTTAGACCGAAAACTCCCTCTAAAAACGGATAATCCTGAACCCTCAGGGCTGTAACAGCGAAGAAAGCGGGGAGACGAAGCTGTTTCCACCGATTATGTGGAGTGTTTGGTAAAAGTCTACATCGGTTTGCTAACTGAAATTACGACATTTTAAAGCTAATCCGTAAATATGTAAACAATGTAAACAGAATATGGTCCACAAAGTTAATATGCTAACGAAGAGACAGGTGGCCAGGAAAAGCTCTCAATGTTCTCTGCACCTGTAGAGCAGATCACAGGTAAACGGCACACCTGGCAGCTAAACCAGCAAAATGATGACATCACATGTCTGATCTGTTCAAATAGCACAAGGTTGGTCAACCTGTGGGAGAGCAAATCAGCGACCAAACTTTCATTACTGCTGTTATTTCTGTAAACCTTTTGTTTTTGCTCAACTTGATGCTCTGTTCATGTTTCACTGATGTTGTTTGGTTTTACCTGCTTTAGATTAGTTATTAGAACAAACAAGAAATATGATTTTAAATGGCAAAAATGTATTGAAGAAATCACTAAATGAATAAATGGACGCCATGAATCTGTGATCATCACTAATATCATATCTGTTTTCAGCTTTCCTTAAGTCGCTTTCTGGAGCAGCAGGATGTCCGGAAAACTCGGTAACCCTCTGAAGGCCGGTGACCTGGTGTTCGCCAAGATGAAAGGCTTTCCTCACTGGCCGGCTCGGGTAAACAAGCAGACAACACAGCCTTCATCACACACAGCTGTTCTGACCTGGGATGCTTTAACCCGTCTGTGTTTGTAGGTCTGTAAATCAGAGAACGGCTACCGGAAGCGAGTACCGGTCTACTTTTTCGGGACCCATCAGATGTATGTTCTCTCAGCAGCCAATCAGATTCTTCCCTCTGTGTGCGTCTTTAACCCGGCTGTGGTCGTTCTCTCCCCAGAGGCTCCGTCACGCCGGAGAACGTCGCTCCGTACGTCGGCAACAAGCTGAAGTACGGCAGCGGCGTCCGCATCAAAGGCTTCGCTGAGGGGATGTGGGAGATCCAGAACACGCCCGGCCTCGGCAGCAAACTCAAGGTGAGTTCAAACTGGCTTCTGCTTAAAATGTATTTATTAAATTTATTTGACAGGTACAGACAAACTAAATACACAAATCTGGAACAAACTTCCAGAAAACTGCAGAACAGCTGAAACACTGAACTCCTTGAAGTCTGGACTAAAAACCCAGCTGGTTAGATCCTCTTCTGGAAGATAATAAATGAAACATTGAGCAAAATATTTGATGTGTAATGACGGCACTTGACAAAATGTAAAAATGTTTTCTGGTTTTCTCAGTTGTTGACAGTGTGGTGTTTCATGAAGACTCTACACTGTATTTTAGTGTTTTTATGATGTTTTATTAGCGCTACAGCTTTAGCTATGATGCTCCACTTGGGTGAACTATAAAATGTTATTGGAATTGGTTTGGGTTTATTTAAAATGTAATGAACACAGAGATGGAAAAGAGGATTAAAGGATTTTTACAGACTCTGTTGTGTTTTCTCTACAGGTTCAACCAAAGATCTGCACTAAAAAAACACCAGCAAAACCAGCTTCTTCTTCTACTACACTCTCCAGATCTACTCCTGCAACCTCCAGAAAAACTCCTGCAGCTAAAACTCCTGATGGAAAACCTAAAGGAGCTTCTGCTCCCACTAAGTCTGAGTGCAACACTAAACCTGCTTCAAGCAGAAGCACCCCGAGTCGAGCTTTGGGTGAGAAAGAAAGTTCAGAGAGATCCACAAGAACGTCGTTTCGATTGGCTCCAGATAAAACAACCCAGACCAAACCAGATCTGGACGCTCCAGATCGTCCTGCAGCGACAAGATTCTCTTCCAGATTTACTCCTGATCAACCTGTAGAAACAAAGCAAGATAAAGAAACACTAGACTGTACCACAGCTACAAGATCCTCGTCTAGATTAGTTCAATCTGTAGAACCAAAACTAGATAAAAAAACTCATGTGGAGGCTATAAGAACCTCGTCTAGATTGTCTTCAGATGAAAACATGAACTCTGCACTGGGCAAAGAGTCTGCAGAACCTCCTGCAGCTGCAGGCGGGTTGTCTAAGTCCGATCCAGATGACTTCACACAGTTTACAGAGTCTGCAGAGCGTAGAGAGGTTAGATTAGAGTTAACCAGGTTATCTTCTACAGAGTCCAGTCAGGGTGAAGACTCTGCAGATCAGACTGCATCCAGGTTAGCTCCAGATAAACCAACAGACTCCAAACTGGAAAAAGAAACCGGAGAAGAAGATACCACAGAGTCCAAACAGGTTAAAGAACCAGCAGAGCAGCCGGCTGCTACTAGAACCTTATCCAGATTAGCGCCAGAGAAACCAAAAGGGCCAAAGCCGGATCAGGAAGCAGGAAAGGTCGCTGCGGCGACGAGAAGCAGGAGGTCGGCGAGCGGTGGGTCACGGGCAGAACGATCGTCCGAAAAGGAAACTCCAGCTCAGACTAAAGGAGAGGTAGGAACCAAAAATGACTCAAATCTGCAAAGAGTTTTGAACATTAAGGCAAATTAGATCTAACATGCTGGACAGACCTGATATGTTCAGTTTCTGCTCAGCTGTAGTTTTTACAGTTTCATTTCCCCTCAGGTGAGATCAGGAAGAGCTTCTTCTGCCTCTGATGGAAAACCTGCAGCAGGATCGACAGGAAGTAAACCTCAGGCCACGAAGGAAACGGCGAGCAGCGGCGCGCAGGAAGCTGCTGCAGGACGAGTTTCCACCCGGAGCAGAGCGACAGAATTAAAGGTGACTGCCAGCCTCATGAAAACTGTTTCCTAATTTATAAATGCAGCTGTTTGTGAGACTTAAAGTAGTTAGAATGGGAAAAAGAAGACATCAATAAATCCAATATTCACATTTTTATTTGATTGTTTTTATTTTGGAAAGAAGGAAGCAAACTCTTTGATTTTGAAGGGTTAAATTTGAATATTATCTGTTGATAGAGTTCACTTGTTAGCTCAGTAATGCTACACTCTGCCATCAGCTGTTGCTAACGCTACATGGGATAACGCCTGCTCAGTGGTTGCTAAGTTACAGACACAACAACCAAAAGCAGTCATGTCAATATGTGTGCATCTGTGCATCACGATGCCTGTGTCTGTTGTTGGCCTCCAACCTGAACACACTTCCTCTGCACAACCTGCTCCTGGCAGAGCTGATCACCAGGAGTTTCTGCTCTGTGTTTAGTTCAGAGGAAACCTGTGACCAATAGACCTGCAACAACTTGATTAGAGCAAAGCAAAGGAGCTCTACTGTGGATGTGTCAAGATTTATATTCAGAAACTTTTATTGTTTCTTAAATGGAACCAAAACTTAATCAAAACGGTTAATATAAATTATGTAAATCAGTTTCAGGAACTGTTTTTTCTTCTTCTTTTACAGACAGACTGGAATAGAGAGGGATTATATAAAATATTAAAATTGACTCAAAAAAGCTCTGTTAAGTTAGAGTGACTTCAGTCAGAGGCTCGGAAACCCTGCAACACAGACGGCTACAGATGGATAACTTACTGTCCTGATGCTGCATGACTTTCTGTCTGTATGAATGAACAGAGAGTCGATTGTCCTTCATTAAGCTTTCAGAGGTTCCCACTTCTGATACCGACATCTGAGACACAAAGAGAAAAGCTAAATATGATGTAAAATAATAAATGCTGCAGATATTAACATCGGATCATTTCAGCTGCAGTTAGACTCAGCAGCTCAGTGAGTTTAATAAAGAATGAATTGAGATTTCTTGTCCTGGAAGCTGATATCAGTGATGAAACGTATCCGCTCTGTTTCCTCGGCAGCTCAGTGACATTCCCGACTTACCGCCTTCCAGGAAGAGGAGAAAAGATGCAGGAAAGGTAAAGACCCAGGAGGCCAAGAGGAAGAAAGAGGAGAAGGATGAGAAACTGAGTCCGAGCAGCGAGGACAGGATGAAAGATCAGACTGAGAGTAGAGCGTCGAAAAGAAAGATGGAGGAGGAGAAAACCGAGGAAGGAAGAGAGAAAGTAAAGATGAGGAGGAGCAAGAAAGACAAGGAGGCAGGAGAGAAAGAAATGAAGAGAATGAAGATGAGAAGAGAAGAAAACTCTGAGGGAATAAATAAGAGGAAGGCAGACGAAGAGACAAAAACATCTGAGAAAACTAATGAGACCCAAAAGGACGAAGCAGAGGAGATAAACGAGAAACACAAAGACAAAAGAGAAGAAATGAAGGTCAGGAGGACGGAGGGAGAGAGGGATTCATCTGAGGAGACAAAGAGAGGAGAGAAAGACGAGGACAAAACAGAGGGAATAAAAACGAAAAAAGTTCAAAAAGAAGAGGAGAAAACTGAAGCAACAAAGGGAAATGAGGAGGAAGAGAAACATCAAGAAAACCTGGAAGCAAAGAAGACGAGGAGCGAGGAGGAAGAAATGGAGGGAAAGATGAGCAAGAAAAGCAAGAAAGAAGAGGAGAAAACGGAGAACAAAACCAGAAAAGCTGAGAAACCCAAAGAGAAAACAGAAGAAAGAGGAGAAGGAACGAAGGTCAGGAGAGCAGAGAAAGAGAGAAAAGAGGAGGAGGAGGAACAAGTGAAGACCAGGAGAGGTGAGAGTAAAGAACAGAAGGATGACAAGAAAACCAAAGAGAGAAGGAAAAGAAAGAAAGAAGAAAAAGATAAACCAGAACAAAGCTTAGAGAAAACGAGAGAAATGAAGCAGAAGACGACAAAAGATACTGATGGAGAGAAAGATGTGAGGGAGGAGAGGAGGAGAGAGGAGAAAAAGAAGAAGGTACAGAAGAAAAGAAAACAGAAGAGCATGGGAGAGGAGGAAGAAAAGAGAGGACTGCAGTCTGCAAGACGAGAGGAAGAGGAGGAGGCGAAGAAGAGAAAGGATGGAGATGAAGAGACGGCAGAGGAGAAGGAAGACGAGGTAAAGCTGCGATTTGTTTTCTGGCTTCCAGCGTAGAAACGCAGAAATCATTCTGGACATGAAATGAACTCCATAGGTTTACAAAACAGACACAAATATAGAAAATAAATCTAATGTAGCATTTCTAGAAATTAACCCCAAAATTTACAAAAACTCCCAAAACAAAGATGGAGAAGGAAAGCAGAGAAAAGTTAAAGACAGTAAACACAAATGTCTTCCTTCCATTGACTTTACCGGATTGTTTTTGCTGCATTTGTCACAGAACATGCAGCCGTGCTGCTGACCTGCTCAACAATTAAACAGGACGTACAAAAATCACCAAACTGAAATTATTCATGTTTCTTTTTATCCCTCAGTTAAAAATGCAAAAATATGTTGTGAAATATTTCTCCATTACCTTCACAACAATAACTAAAACATGTAATATTTTACATTGGCCTCAATGTTTACAGTTATTTAAGTTTTAATACGTTTTCAGTTTTTAAGCCTATAAAATGTTTTAATTTATTCCCAGCAACAAAAGTAAGAATTTCCCTTTACAAGTTTCTCCAGAGGTAATGGATGTGTGTCAGTCTGTTAAACAAATGATTGTGGCTCAACTTATTACAAAATAAAAATCTAATAATAAAAATAAAAAAGGCTAACTAAAGAGCCATTCAATAATTGCAGTCAGGGGCCACACAAAAAGAATCCAAGGGCCACAAATTTCCCCCGGGCCACACTTTGGACACCTTTCTAATTTCTAACACTTTGAAACACCAGAGGCAGGAGCAGCTGGCGGCGCGGAGGGAGAGTCTGATCGAGTCGCTGAGAGACCTGCTGAAGACGAAGGAGATGACGAAGAGCTCCCAGTAAGGAAGACGAGTCGCTCTTCATCCGTCCCAACCAGTCCAGTGAAGGCCTAACTCCTCTCTGCTGGGTTTGTGTTTCCATCAGGGACGGAGGAAAGACTGCAGACAGGAAGACACCGCCCAAAGGTGGAGCGGAAAGACGGAAAGGAGAGAAGACGGACAGAGGAGGGAAATCGTCCACCAGAAAGTCAACGAGCGAGACGAAAGGAGAGAGAGCGTCCAACCAAAGGACAAGTTCAGACATGAAGACGGACGGACAGAAGGAAGAGAAGACAAATGAAAGCACCAGAAGAGACAAGATGGCCACCAGGAAGTCCACAGCTGAGAGGAAGAAGACAAGTAAACGAGTGGAGAAGGATTCAAGGCAAAAGACGACGGTGGAGACGAAGGGGAGTGAAGACGGGACGGAGAGAGGAACCAGGAAAACCACAGAGGACAAGACTGGTGGGAAGGAGGAAAAGATGTCTACTGGAGGGTCAGCTGTGGAAGTGAAGAAAGATGGACAGAAGGTAGAAAAGGATGAAAGGGAAGAGAAGACCAAGAGCAAAGAAGAAGACGAGACGAAGCAGCAGAAAGACGAGAGGAAGATAATCGGAAAGATCGTTAAAGCCAATCAGGGAACAAAGATCCATGTGAAGACCATGATGGGAGGACTGACCAAAGGATCTGGAGAGGAGGAGGTGAAGAAGAAGAAGAAAGAGGAGGATGGAGGGAGAAAGGAGGAGGTGAAAAAGACTTTAGAGATGGAAAAAGAAGAAAAAACAGAGAAGGCAGCCAAGAAGTTTGATGCTAAAAACTCAGAAACGGAGGAGAAAAAAGCAAAAAAGGAAGAGCAGAAGAAAAGCGAAGCTGAAGAAAAGGTGACAAGAAAAAAGGAAGAGCAGAAAAACCCGGAATGCAGGAAGGAAACAGAGGGGATGAGATTAACACGGGAACAGAGGAAGAAACGTGATGGTGAGTCTCAGGAAAAGAAAAAAGAGAGAACGAGATCGCGGCGACTGGAGGAGAGTAAACCGCAGAAGAAGAACAAGGAAGAGAAGAAGAGTGGGACCGACCGAGCGCAGGCTGCGGCTGAAGGTTTACGGATTGAATCTGCTGCCAAAGACGTGGCGCCAGCGGAAAAGGAGGCCACTGAAAGAGAGAGTCCGACCGGGATGGATCAGAAGAACTCCAGTTCCACGCTGACGGACTCGACTCTGCACCGGATCAACGGAGACCTTCGCATCTCTCTGAAGACGGACAAACCTGTAAGACAATTTTACCAGAAAAAAACAAGTGAAATAAAACAGCCTGCTATAAAACTCCCACCACAGTGACAGCAGTGTGGTGGTGTTTCTGTCTCCAGGACATCAGGAAGTGTCTGTCGGCGTTGGACCAGCTCAACATGCTGTATGTGACGTCTGAACACGTCCAGAGGCACAGCGAGCTCATCGCCACGCTCAGGAAGGTAAACCTGAGTCACATGACCGGGAGAAAACTGAAATATTGAGGTTTACTAGCTTACACCACTGGGCAATTGTACAAAAACACTTTCTTTTTTTTTGTTGACAACTTTAGTTTGTGAATTAAAGCTCCTAATTATGAAGACCTTCTTCTTTTAGGACCTTTTATCATCATTCTTAGTTGTTTTTTGGTAAACCTGGTGTTTGTCCCTCTGACCGCTGTGGATGCCTAGATGCGGTACTACCGGGCCAACCAGGCCATCATGGACAAGGCCTCCATGCTCTACAACCGCTTCAAGAATGCCTTCCTGGCGGGCGACGGCGAGGAGGTGGTGAGCGCCGCCTTCCTGCGCTCGCTGCTGCAGGAGAAGGAGGAGACGCAGCTGATGAGGGAGAAGGAGGAGGCGAGCGAAGGAGAGGTGGAGAAGCTGGAAGCAAAAGGTAATGAAACGAAATGTTCTTGATGTTAAAATAATAAAATATTAGAAGAATCTGAACTTCAAAACTGGTTGAAAACGAGATTCTTCTGAATATTTTACATGAGATTCTGTTTCTTTAATCTTTTTATTTCCTCGTGTTTTAATTATTTCTGATCTTTTGTTTTTAATCATATTTTTCTAAATAAAAACATTCTTTGAAATCTGTGGCTGTTAATACAAGTAGATTTAATAAATGCTATTATATTTACTACTTTTATGATTAATCTAATTGTTTATGATCATGTTTTATTCAGATGAAATTTGTAAAATATACTTTTTTTTCTTTTTAAATTAGAGATTTGTAGCATTTTTATTTAAACATGTATCAGTTATTGATTGTAAACTAGAAATCATGTTAATAAAAATAGATATATTTTGCTGCTTCTTGTTGTCATCTCCAGTGGATTCCTCCTGAGACCCGGACCGGACCGGACCGGACCGGCTCTGATCCCGTCACAGCAGCTGCTGTAGTTACTGCTGGACGTCCTGCTGTATTTTATGTCCCAGTGGAAACTGTAACGCCTCCATGTGTCACGTCTCCCACTTTGTTTCTGATTTAATCTTTAATTTCAGTCAGCAGCATTAATACTGATTTAAACTTTTAGAGTCTTTTTAATTAAACTTTAACTAAAACACTGAGTAACTTGTGCTAATTTTTACTTCCTGTGTAAAGTTCCTAATCTCACACTTGAACTCCTCTGGTGCATTTGGCCCGTCTTGCCCTCAGAGAAGGGGCTGATGGGAAACGTAGTTGTTCTTTGATTTTATTTAAATGTGTGAATGAGACATAAAGCATTAAACCCGGGCAGGATGTTGTAAACCCGACAGAACGGTGCTGCAGAGACAAGTCTGTGTTGTTTTTGTAAAAATCTGGACTTTCTTTTTCTTTTATTTTTTAAAGTTGCTGCTTCTTCAGGTGTTTTTATTTGTGTTTGTTAGTTTTCAGTAACCTGTCTGTGACCGACTGCTGCTGCTGTCTTGTAAATCTGTATTTTTCTGATGTTTTTCCACAAACTTGATTGAATTAAAATCCTAATCAGTGCCTGGTTTTTACAGAACATGTCCTCCTTTGTACAAAGTGTTGATTTTAAGACGGTTTTGCTGAAACTGCTTCTAGTTTTCATCACAATATGAACCTAAAGTTAAAAAATTATTAATACTCCTGGCAGATTTAAAGTTTTTATTTAAGAATGAGTTTGTCTAATCGGAAATGATGAAACAATAGAAATGCAGGACAAAGGCGGGTTTTATTTATTAATAAAACCTGTAATTATTAATAAACCCTCCAACAACCACAAGGCCTCTCTGCCATCACCCTAATCTTTTCAGATAAAACCAAGTCAGGGCTTTAACTGGACCTCTTTAAAACATTAACATTATATCCAGCTAATAGAAACTTGTATATAAATTGAAAAAGTCTTCACACCTTATCAGTTGTACCAGTCCATTCAGTTCAGCTAAAAATGAACTGATTCATGTTCATAGTTCAACTCTCCTCAGCTTCAACTTGATTTAGTTCATGTTCATTTTTCATATTTCACCTGAAGTAAAGACTTACAGGATGCAAAACAGCTGGTGTTGTTTGGTAGATCATCGGTTTGCGGTCACTCAGCGGTCAGCCGGCGCTGACCTCCAGGGAAAATGAAAACATAAAACTGATTAAATGTTTAGTTTCAGTCTGAGGATTGTTGTTGAATTTTTATTTTTTCTCTGGTGTTCATCCATGATTCACTTGAAGATAATTTCAGCCAGTGGAGCTGTTCTCAGTCGGTTGCCGTGGCAACAGCAGGTGTGCGTGTGGAGAGCCGACAGAGAGAGAGAGGAAGAATACCGAGTGGTTTTAGAGCTGTTTTCTGTAACTTCTGAAAGTTCAATAAAAACTTGACTAACTGCCTCATTTTTTTTTTGATCACAATATTTACAACAGTCATCAAATAGAATGAAATACTTAATAAACAAACTTTCGGCATTCATGTAACATTAAATCAACTGTCCAATGTTGGTTTGGTCTGCTGTTACATTTAGACGGAAACCAAACTGTTGAAATATTTTAGCATCTTTAAATGAATCCATATTTTATATAAATCTGATCAGAAGTCCAAGCGATGCGGCCATTTTGGATTCCTGCTCATTCTGCATTGGAACTGTTGGTTTTATAGACATGACTCCAGCTGTAGCAGCTGGTCAGTGCAGTCCAGTCCGTTAACATATTGATGTTTTGGACAACATGACTCCACCATCAGCTCTGTCTCCTCTAAAATAACCAACCCTGACAACAGCCAAACCATCTACAAGAACACCATCATGACACAGAACCTCTCCTCTGGAGGAATCACTCGCCAAGACCAGGTCTACATCGGGTTTTCCTGCGTTGAGACCCAGCCGGACATACAGACGGTGGCTTTCAGGATCAAAGACAGGTGGGTGTTGATCCCATCAGGTAAACTTGTGGTTTTAGTTTCAGAATCAGGTGAAAAAGATTCAGTAAAACATTACAGAATAGTTTGGTCAGTTTCTGTAGGAATAGATTGATATAACAGAGTCCAATCCTTTCTCTTTATGATTCAGGTCAATGTGATTTTACAGATTTGGCCAAAAGCTTAAACACTCTATGAAATACTAGATGTAGCTACGCTGTCCTATCATAGATATATGTTGCATAGAAAACATAACTTTGAAGAGTTGGAAGCTTTTAGACTCCTGTAACTTGGGTCGTTCCTTCATCAACGTGTCTGTAGCGTAAAGTTGAGCTGAATGCAGTTTGGTTCCCCTACGAGATGAACCCGTCGTCATAGCAACATCGTGACGGCCCACAGCGTCTGTTGACGAGGGCAGTGATTGGATGTGGCCTGTGAAAAAGCAGGAAGCAGAGGGGAAATAATGGGAGGCAAAACAGGTGCAGAAAACCAAGACATAACAAAACCTACTAGAAAGAAAAGAAGCTCCGGTTAAGCTGACGTAAAAACTGAAACACCAAGGAGATGACCACAGCTAGCATCTCCATATGACAGTACAAACCTGCTGGATGCAGAAAGCAAAGTAAAATCTTTGAGCAGTCAGAAGTAGAAGCAGACTCCTGCCAGCTGTGTGTGTCCTCTGCAGCTCTGTGGTTCAGTTCGTCTCATCCGGACTTTGGAATTACTCTCTGACCATGAAGGCCTACACCGACGCCAACCGAACTCAAGCTGTGGCCTCAAACACCGAAGTTCGCCTGAACCAGAAGATCTGGATGGAGCTGGACGCCGACGGCCTGAATGAAAGCCTGGTTGCTGTGGTGATGGACTCCTGCTGGGCGACGGACCAGGAATCGGCCAGCGCTAGCCGTAAACATTACCTGATCGAGAACGGGTGAGACCGCTGCCCATATTCAGCCTCTGTGACCTTTCTAACCTCTCTGATCCGACCACCAACGTTTGATTTGACGCTTGTGAGCAGTTGTCCAAACCCTGAGGACCAGACGGTGAGCGTGGAGGCAAACGGAAAGGGAACCTCCAACTCCTTCTCCTTCAACATGTTCCAGTTCACTGGGAGCTCTGCTCAGGTCTACCTGCACTGCAAACTGCAGCTCTGCATCAAACAGGAGAACACCTGCGTCAAGGTGCAGCTTCTCTGAATCTCACTCACCTCAGGATGTTTGACGCTAACACACTATGAGAGACAAAGTTCAGCTTTGACAGTCATTGAAATGTAGACTTGTCTGTCCTTCACTTCTAGACGTGTGGTGGAACTCGGAGACGCAGATCTGTCCGGTCCCAGTCTGGAGCTGCTGCCTTCATCAGCATGGCTTGGACTGCCTAGGTAAGACTGTCTGTTATTCTGACATATTATTATTATTATTATTATTATTATTATTATTATTATTATTCACATTTATAATTGTTCCTTCCCATTAATCCTTTAGTGATTATCTCAGATGGGGTCAGTGGATCAGTAGCTTGAACTCTCCACTAGGGGTCGTAACTAGTCCTCTAGTTTACGGTAACACCGCTGGATCTTTAGACACGGTTGCAGGATCATGAAAATGAAAACCTCAAACTCTGATAGTCGTCACATTAATGGAGACAGAAATAGAAATGGACAAAGTTCCTGATGGATGGGAAGAGAGACCAAGCTTGAACTTTTTACAGGGTTTGTTTTTGTGACAAAATGTTGGTGTTGAGCTTTTTAAAGGAAGATTTCCTGAGTTTTGCACATAATGTTTGAGTTATTAAAATATGAGGGGAAAAACTTTTCTTCATCTTGTAAAGCTGATGTCCAGTTGAACCACAGCAGTTTGTGAAGTCTGGTTCAAACTTTGCTCCTGTTGTCTTTTCAGGTGAAGGACCTCAAACTCCATGAAGATCCAGTCTGTGGACCGGTTCTGATCCAGACCCGGGTGTTATGAGGAAATCTCTGACACATAGCGGTTCTACTGCTGAGCGTTTCTTTGTTATAATCAAATGTGGTGAAGGGAAGTGAGTGAAACACTAAACTAATCAGAGTTTATAGTTGGTCTTCAATGAAAGAAGCTTTTTGATTCTCACGTTGTCTGAGCTCAACACATTGTAGATGTGAAACATCCCATAATGCACAGAGGAAAACAGAGAGCAGAATGAGGCTGCAGTGGTTCACAGTGAGCTTCAATGTTTCAGTCAGCTCTACAATCAGGAGGAATTTGATTTCATTTCTAGTCTCAATGATCAGTAAAGGTTTAGCAGGGATTGGTGGCTGTTACTGAGCCGTTTTTCTTCTTCTGAAGCTGAAATTTACAGAAACTCCAACATGACGTTTGTAGGTTGATGTCAGTTTTTAACATCTATAAAATTATTATCAAGTTGAGTTTTCAATTCAGAAAGTTAAAGCAGAGTTTTAACTCTTACAAATGTTAAACTGGAGCACTTCCCCCTCTTGTGGCTACAATTTGTATTACATACAAGCTTTAACTGGTCATTTGTTTTAATTCTTCTAAACTTAGACAGAATAAAAGCCATTTGAGGTCAAATAAATGATTTTTTTTTTTCCCATTCTGCTTTCGGCCGTTTGTAGTTTTTCTTCAGTCTTTGGATGGATTGTTGTTGTTTTTTGTTTGGTTTTCATGTTGGACATCTGATGTGCGGCGGCGACATAAAGATCAGCACTTTTGATTTCTAATCACTAAAATAATAAAGTGTGCAATGATGATTATTAATCCAACATTTTTAGTTTTTATAATAACTACTTTGGATGAAGGTGATTAAAGTTGTAATTCATGTTTTAATCAGCAAATAAACATTAAAAATAAAAGTCTGTATTTGGTCTTTTATTCATGTTGAATATCCAGGTCGGCGTGGGATATTTATGTATTTAGATTACAAAAGGCATTTATTTGACAAGATAATCAAAGTCTTTATTACTAAAGGTTTGGTTGAAATTTGATCATTTTGATGGATTTAGATGAAACTGACTGTTTTAAGGTCAAAGTTGTGTAATTGCATGAGAGCTGGAGCCGCATCAGGCCGGCAGGGCGGCATTGACCTTTGAACTCTTTGAAGAATTAATGAGCTACACCAACATTTCATTTCCCATTAATAAAGTGGTTTTGAATTCAAATTGAATTTGAAAAGCCTGCATGTAACAAGTATGAATAGAATTCTAAGCTTTAGTGAAGTTTCACAAATCACCTAAAGGTTTCACAAATCCCAAACATGGATTAAAATATTCTGTTATTAGAGCAGAATAATCCAGTCCAGGTTTGAAGAGTCCAGGTGTTGTAGTTTTTAACCTAGAGCCGATCAAAGATGCGGAAGGTGGTGAAAAATTGGGTGGAATCGCCCTTTAGTCATTTCTCGAATCGGAACCAACTTCAGCTTGGTTCTGCAGACCGGGCTTCTCTGCTGGAGAGAGAAATATGGAGATTTAATTCATGACTCACTGGCAGGAACAGACGGCCAGACGAGGCTTTTCTGTCTCATGACCGTCGTTGAGTTTGTAATAATCGCCTCAGAGGCTGTTTTCTGTTCGGACCAGTTAGAAAAATTATCTAAGTTCATTTACTTTTGAGTTTATCTGAAAGGTTATGTTTTCATATTATTATTTTGTGTGTTGTTTACTTGACTCCTTTTCTTCTGTGAAATACTATTAACCATTTTTAGGATGTTTGCCTGGAGGCTAGAGAAGTTTGCACATTCCTGTGTTATCAGCTACATGTGTAACTGATTAGTTGTGGTCAGCCACATGCCCTTGTAAGGGCATGTCCACAGAAGGTTCCAGACCACCCTGTAGAAAAAGGTCATTGGTCAAATTCTTTGTGTGACTACATGAAAAAGCCCAACCTCCTTCCTTGTATTTTCTAATAAAGCCAAATGCAGACAAAGATCGGGCAGAGTTGATCCCAGACAGTGTTTGACGGCGGCTTTCCGCGTCTCGGATCTTCCCTCCTTTTCTGCAGAAATAAAAATTGTGTCTCTGGCTGAATCTTTGCAAGTTAGGAATTAAAATAAACCTATCATTTGGGGGCTCGTTCAGGGATTCCCAACATACCCACCGCTGACGGAAGGAGTAAGACGCGCTGAAATCTGCCGGCAGTATTCTGAAAAGTCCCGGGGGGCAATTTCCTCGCTGGGCCAGTGTCTTAGGTCAACCTCCTTCTGCCAACGGTGGATTGACGGGACTCAAAACCGAGACAGAGCAGGATTCAACCAAGTAAGTAAATGGAATGTTACGGGCGGTTTTCAAGTCCCCCGTTTGACGTCAAGAAAAAAAAGGGAAAGTATAAAAAACACACATAGGGAAAGGCAATAAATGTGATACCTAAAAAACAGTGGGAAAGGTGAGCGGTGGGCTTGTTGGGGATGATCATCAAGAATTCTCCACTCAAATCATTTATTGAATTTAGTCCAAGCGAGAATTACCACAACAAGAACTTGGCCACCACCCTACTCTTCCTATCCCCCGTTCTGTAGAGTCCACCCTAGGTGTGTAAAGAACGGGATGAACACACTGTAAAATATGGGTTTTTCACACGGGAAGGAGAAAAGTCTTAAAGGGGATGAGAAGTTAATGTGTCAGATGGAGCCAGGAAACTTAAAGTACCTGACTAAATGGAAAAAGAAGTACGGTGTAGATGGTGTGTTGAAAGTAAAATAAAGAAAAAACGTGGTGTTTCGGTTTTAAAATAAGGGTTAAGTAAAAAACTGGTACCAGAAAACAGGAAATTATTGGTTGTTGTTAGATTCTAACATAAGTTTGAGATGTCTCTTTTTAAATGTGCACGGTATTTAAAACAGGTTCCTGAAGACTAGAGTTTAAAATTAATTAAATTAAAACATGAAAAATGTTAACAAAACATTGGAAAATTCCTGAAGCTTCAGTAAAATTTGATGAAAATTAGAGTAAAATTTGATAAAATAATGAGGACAGACTGAAAATTGGTGACTGATGAAATTTTGACTGACTACAAATCTGACCGGATGTTTTGTGTTTTGTGTTTTTGTTTGTGTTACAATTCATGTTGGTGTGAAAGAGTGTGTGTAATTGGAGATAAAATACACCTTGGTATTTTATGTCATATAAATACAATGAGAATGTGAAAAGCACCTCTGTAAGTGGATGCCATAGGCAAGAATTTCTCACTTGGAACAACCAAGTAGAAGCAGAAATTACCCTGCAGAGCATTTTTTTAGTGCTGTCTCATGGTGCAAAATGTCCAGTTTTTAGAACACCCTATGTGTTAAACTGGACTAAATTATTCAAATTAAGCAACAACAGCAGTAAGTGTGACCTGCAGTGTAAAGATTGGAAGGTTATTGAAAGATAGAATCCTGATAAAATAAAACATCTGAACAAATTGAAAGTAAAAATATGGGTTCTAAGGCTAAATAAATTGGTAGAACTACAGGATGAAATATAAATAAATAAAGAATAAGCCAAGAAAATGAGGTCACAGAGGATTGTGGAAATGATGTATTGGCAAATTAATAGATGACTAAATGAAAAATAAAGTAAATAAATAGAGAAATACATAAATGATTAGGTAGAGAAATAAATAAAATAAAAAATGTATATAGGATTGAGAACTAAAATATTAGATAAAAATGTTAATTATTCCTTCTAGGCTGAGAAGGTAGTAGTAAAAATAGAATAAAATACAATGAGCTACAATGGGACCTTTTTAATGAGTTGAGGATAAAGAAAAAACAGAAAAGATCTTTAGAGAAACAGGCCCTAACTGTAAGAGGAATTGCCCAGATAACAACAAACTGCAGCATGCGGCTGATTCTAGATAGTTTCACAATCAGTCTTTTTAAACTGACCAAAACTTTAAGATAGATAAATATTATTAAATCTACAGGACTTATTGATAATTAAGACAGGATAAATTAGAAGTAACTCTCTTGTTAAATAGAAATTGATTAAATACAGAAACGTTTGCTAAAATTTACAAGATTTATTGTTGAAGGATAACATTAAGTTTGAAATAACTTATTGGTTAATGAAAAAAGTTCATGTGGAACTATTGTAGAGAATCAATATTAAACTGTAATAAGAGATGATTAAAAAGTGCCTACAGAAAGAGAGGGCTGCAAATAAAATAAGAAAATAAGAAAAAAATAAAATAAATAGAACAAAACAGGAAAAAGCGACAAGTATGTTTATTTAGACAAGAGAATAATGAAGCCCAGGGAGGAGTTGCAACCCCCACTCACAGCAGCTCAGCAGGGGAGAACAAGAAGAGCTGTGCTGTAACTTCTACCCCCACTAGATTCAACTAACCAACATGTGAAGCCTCTTTACAAAACACTAGTATATGTTGTTTTAAGTATAAGCAACCCCAAATTGTAAAATTAGATGAAACCAAAACATATCTGATGATTCAAGTGCCAAAGCCTAATAAAGCAGTAGAAGAATTAGAAGTTCCTCCTGAAATCCTTATTGACTCTCTTTCCTGCCATAAAATCATTCCCTCCAAGAGGTGAAGGAAAGTTCATATGGTGGGTTAAAGATTTGTTTTGTGATCTGACAATAGAGATTGCTCAGACTAGTGTAGTGACCTTAAAACATAAAGTGTGAAATCTAATAAATACAAAGGATTTAATTAACCTTTTTTCCTAAGGAACATAGAGATTGGCTGTTTAAATCTTAGGGTTTTGTTTGGCACCGTAGATTATAGGAAGATGTAGAGAGTCTTTACCATCACATAAGGCAGGATTTTGATGTAGTTTTAGTTTCCTAAAATTCAGAGAACCATTTTCTCTTTAGTGCAGGTTGTTTAAGCAAGCAAATACATAGTGAGCAATGAAATAATGTGGAAAATGTTAAATGTAAGTTTTTAGCATCAAAACACCGAGTCTAAATTGGTAAACATGCTTTGTCAAACAATAGTTAAAATTCTTTGTAAAATGAATTATTTGAAAATCATAAGAGTAAAATGAAATAATGAGCTTTAAAACTGTAATGTGAAGTGTTTTGGGAAAATAGAGTCATCTTGAAGGTTTAAATCATGCTGAAATAAATGATTCTGTTTGTTTTGAAAGTTGACCTTTTAGGGAAAAGGGCAGCATTGAATATGGGTAGAATTTCTCAGGTAAAATAATAAACCTGTTTCATCAACATCTTTATTTAAAGTAGTAGAAATTGTGATACATTAGCAGGTAATGCATCATCAGGGAGGAGAATATGTTATGGGTTTACCTTTTATATTACTTAATTAGATTACTGAAACTTTTATATTACTTAAACAAAATATTTGAAGAACATGTCTGATCTGTACTAAACACAAAAGTGAAAGGAAAGATATTGTCTGGTGAAATATATGCTTATTTTAAATGGATTTGAGTTGTTCTCCATTAAAGATGTTCTGACAATGGGCTAAAGTATTTTGAAACCAATAGATAACAAATTTATAGTGATAATGAAGCATATTTTGGTTAATTAACTTGGGGAAATAATTATAGAAATTAAAAATATTATTGTGCTAGCCATTTTCAGAGCATTAATTTAATGGATTAAGAATGTTTTAAGAAATGTTGTGAAGAATCTGTTATTGATTAAGTTATCACTAATCAGTAGAAGTACTCAGGTGGGTCTGAGATGTGGGATTATAATGATTTTCTAAATTTGATTTTTGTTTTGATTTACATCCATTTAAAATGACTTTGAATAAAACTTTAAATTCTGCTACCAGTAAAAGGCCTAGAGGAAAATTGGTGTATTTTGAAAATGTCTGGATTTGTTAAGTTATACATTGACATTATAATTACCCCAGGTCTAACTCTTTTGAATCTTTGTTTAAGGAAAGCATGTAGAATGTTTTAGACAAACTACCAGTAAAATCTAGTTTGTTCTATAAAAGTAATTTAAACTGGACTGTTTAATTCACACTGATATTCATTGTTTTGATGGTAAATGTAAGCTATACAACTACGTCTTTAAGCTTTTGTTATTGTTTTGTTTTTGTTCAGTCTTATATTACAAGATTAGTTTAAAATGAAGATCTGCATATGCTTAACATTCAGGACAAACATTAATTTAGAACCTTGTCTTTTGAAGCAGGTGATTACAGGGTTTCGGTGTTTTCCATCTGTTGGAGGTGTAGTATATAATAATAGAAACGTAAATTGAATGGATCACATCCACCATTTAATGAGCAGAACTTAGTAAAACTGGACAAGCAGGAGATAAGGTTTCGCATGATGAGTTGCTCATGGCTTTCTACACACAGACTGGCCTAGAGTTCAGAGCTCCAGACCTGACTCTGGACTCTACAACAAAAGCTGCTGTCTCTGAAGAAGAGTGCGACTGCTTGGAGAAGCGGTTTCACATTTATTCCGACGATAGCAGCCACAGATGGAGACGAGCGGTGGAGAATTCACTTGGACACAGAGTGAATTGAAGATATTTGTGTTGAATACACAAATGAATGATGCCTTTGGAAAATCTGATCTCTGTTTTGTCATTGCAGTTTTGCAGCTGTTTTTCTGGTGTCCTGTGGATGTGGTCTCATTCAAAGTCTGCATTCTTTGATAAAAGATTAAAGTAATTCCCCTGATGGAAAATAACAAAGCCAAATTTACTTTTTTAAGTTAAGCCATTGTTTGATTATGCTGACACTGATGAAGATGACACTAGAGAATGTTGTACTTATATTTCTGATGCTAATGAAACCCATTTTGATGAAGCAATGTCTGCCTTGAAAAACCTGCAACAGGCCATGTCACAGGATGCAGTTCCCTCACGAGGAGATGTTTTTTCTTGGCTCATATATGGACCATGGTGGCATCTTCTGTTGAAATTAATGATGGTTCTTCTTATTATTCTTTTCTTGTTTTGTATTTTTACTGCCTGCATTATTCCATGTTTAAAATCAATGATAGCTAAAACTGTTGGAAATGTTATGTATCACTATCAACTTGTTGCCTCCATCTCTGAGGGAAACTCTGATGTCTAACGTTGTGACCATACATTGAAAATGTGCCAGCAAGAAATGTGTTTTTGATGTCTGTGTTAGACTTCATAAATAATAATATGAAAAACAGGAGGGAATGTTAGAAAAATTATCTAAGTTCATTTACTTGTGAGTTTATTTGAAAGGTTATGTTTTCATATTATTATTTTGTGTGTTGTTTACTTGACTCCTTTTCTTCTGTGAAATACTATTAACCATTTTTAGGATGTTTGCCTGGAGGCTAGAGAAGTTTGCACATTCCTGTGTTATCAGCTACATGTGTAATTGATTAGTTGTGGTCAGCCCATGCCCTTGTAAGGGCATGTCCACAGAAGGTTCCAGAACACCCTGTAGAAAAAGGTCATTGGTCAAAATCTTTGTGTGACTATGTGAAAAAGCCCAACCTCCTTCCTTGTATTTTCTAATAAAGCCAAATGCAGACAAAGATCGGGCAGAGATGATCCCAGACAGTGTTTGACGGCGGCTTTCCGCGTCTCGGATCTTCCCTCCTTTTCTGCAGAAAAGAAAATTCTGCCTCTGGTTGAATCTTTGCAAGTTAGGAATTAAAATAAACCTATCAGACCAGTTTTTCTGATCTCTGCTCTTCATGGTCAGCCGGTGGTTCTGTTGCGCTCAGTTTACAGGTCCACTGCGCTGCTGAAATCTGCCTGACTGGGCGGAAGTGAGGTCAGGAAGGAGTTTGATATGACGCAGTTTGAGACTCTGCAAACCAGGGATGCTGCTTGCTGCGCCCTTTTGGCCGACCAACGGAGGGGCCACTGGGAAGGCCCCAGTTAGCCCCGTATGCCAGTCCGTTCCTGGTAGAGACTGGATTCTAAACTGGGGCAGAAGAAACATTTGAGGTAATAAGTGAGAAACTGAAGTGACATTATAAAACATACTGAGGTCATTTTAGTTCAGCATCAGTTTGAAATGTTACCAAACAACAAACTGTGAGTCACATCTGCTGTTCCTTGGAGTTACACCTGTTAATTACCAGGTGTAATTATTATTATTATTGTCTTCATTCTTCAGCTCATCTTCCTCATATCTGTGGTGTAAATTTGAGGCAATGATGCCTTTTAGGATTCACTGGTTTTATAACCCATTACTGGACAATCCTCTGTAAATGTCCTCTGGTTTCATGAAGGAAAGGTGGAAAAACAGTTGAAGCCCAAAACAAATGTCATGTTGTGAGAAATCACTGAGTTATTAGCATCTGGTGTTTTAATACATGGCTGCAGCTGTGCTCAGTTTTCTGGTTCAGTGACATTCCTTTGCAGGTGTTTCTGTCTTACCATCAGTACAAATAACTGAACAGAATGAGCCCGGGGCAAATACCTGTCCCAGGTGTTTGGCCAATCATCACCGTCACCTCCTCGTCTCCAGGTAGGACGGAGACGCCAAATCGGCCCAGCAGCTCCGGTCACCAGAGAGCCACCTTCATCATCACCTTCATCATCCTCCTGTAGAGGGTAAGACCCGCTGGACGCTCTTCTGCTCATCCATGGAGACATTTCTCACAGAAAACCAAATTCTCTGAGGGGGAAAGAGGAAACATTCACAGCAACAGAGCCACGTAGAAAAACAACCCAAGATTATTACCATCTATTTGCAAAATCACCACCACAACAAGCTTTTAACCATAAATTCTCCAGATGGAGGAAACTTTCACAAAAACTTTGTTAAAGTTTCATAAACTTTATCATGACAGAAATTGATTTGGAGACATTTTACTTCCCCAAATTGTAGCTATGTTACAAAAGAAAAAGGTTTTTCAATTTGGTCCAAAATTTCCACATAAATTTGCATTTTGGTGCATCTGATGATGAATTGTTAAAATATGATTCATGTTTTGATCAGTTACTTTTTACCAAATGCTTTTCTGCTCTTAATTGAGTCGTTTCCTGGATGGAAACTTTTTACTTTTACTTGAGTAAAAATATGTTGAACTATTGCTTCTCTAACTTGAGTAAAATTTGTGGTGTAAAGTTACCCTGAGAGCTTTACAGAATCAGAAACTTTGACTTTGATTCTCTGAGCTTCTATGCACCACAAATCTGGAACAAACCACCAGAAAACTGCAGAACAGCTGAAACACTGAGTTCCTTTAAATCCAGACTAAAAACTCAACTGGTTAGAGCTGATTTCAAAACATAATCATGAAACATTGATCAATAATCTGATGTGCAAAATGTGAAGCTGTTGACTTTATATTTTTATGTTTTTATGATGTAACGCTCTTTGAAATGCCTTGTTGCTGAAAGGTGCTCTACAAATAACATTTGATTTGGCTGATTGATTGTTGCCATGTCAGTAAACTTTCCAGGGTGCGTTTCTTAGGAAGGTCAAACTAAACCACAGAAGAACACACACAGCCTCCAGCTGTTTGCATCAAACAGGAGAACACCTGCGTCAAGGTGCAGCTTCTCTGAATCTCACTCACCTTAGGATGTTTGACGCTAACACACTATGAGAGACAAAGTTCAGCTTTGACAGTCATTGAAATGCAGACTTGTCTGTCCTTCACTTCTAGACGTGTGCTGGAACTCGGAGACGCAGGTCTGTCCGGTCCCAGTCTGGAGCTGCTGCCTTCATCAGCATGGCTTGGACTGCCTAGGTAAGACTGTCTGTTATTCTGACATTTTATTATTATTATTATTGTTATTCACATTTATAGTTGTTCCTTCCCATTAATCCTTTAGTGATTATCTCAGATGGGGTTAGTGGATCAGTAGCTTGAACTCTCCACTAGGGGTCGTAACTAGTCGTCTAGTTTACGGTAACACCGCTGGATCTTTAGACACGGTTGCAGGATTATGAAAATGAAAACCTCAAACTCTGATAGTCGTCACATCAATGGAGACAGAAATAGAAATGGACAAAGTTCCTGATGGATGGGAAGAGAGACCAAGCTTGAACTTTTTACAGGGTTTGTTTTTGTGACAAAATGTTGGTGTTGAGCTTTTTAAAGGAAGATTTCCTGAGGTTTGCACATAATGTTTGAGTTATTAAAATACGAGGGGAAAAACTTTTCATCATCATGTAAAGCTGATGTCCAGTTGAACCACAGCAGTTTGTGAAGTCTGGTTCAAACTTTGCTCCTGTTGTCTTTTCAGGTGAAGGACCTCAAACTCCATGAAGATCCAGTCTGTGGACCGGTTCTGATCCAGACCCGGGTGTTATGAGGAAATCTCTGACACATAGCGGTTCTACTGCTGAGCGTTTCTTTGTTATAATCAAATGTGGTGAAGGGAAGTGAGTGAAACACTAAACTAATCAGAGTTTATAGTTGGTCTTCAATGAAAGAAGCTTTTTGATTCTCACGTTGTCTGAGCTCAACACATTGTAGATGTGAAACATCCCATAATGCACAGAGGAAAACAGAGAGCAGAATGAGGCTGCAGTGGTTCACAGTGAGCTTCAATGTTTCAGTCAGCTCTACAATCAGGAGGAATTTGATTTCATTTCTAGTCTCAATGATCAGTAAAGGTTTAGCAGGGATTGGTGGCTGTTACTGAGCCGTTTTTCTTCTTCTGAAGCTGAAATTTACAGAAACTCCAACATGACGTTTGTAGGTTGATGTCAGTTTTTAACATCTATAAAATTATTATCAAGTTGAGTTTTCAATTCAGAAAGTTAAAGCAGAGTTTTAACTCTTACAAATGTAAAACTGGAGCACTTCCCCCTCTTGTGGCTACAATTTGTATTACATACAAGCTATAACTGGTCATTTGTTTTAATTCTTCTAAACTTAGACAGAATAAAAGCCATTTGAGGTCAAATAAATGATTTTTTTTTTTCCCATTCTGCTTTCGGCCTTTTGTAGTTTTTCTTCAGTCTTTGGATGGATTGTTGTTGTTTCTTGTTTGGTTTTCATGTTGGACATCTGATGTGCGGCGGCGACATAAAGATCAGCACTTTTGATTTCTAATCACTAAAATATTAAAGTGTGCAATGATGATTATTAATCAAACATTTTTAGTTTTTATAATAACTACTTTGGATGAAGGTGATTAAAGTTGTAATTCATGTTTTAATCAGCAAATAAACATTAAAAATAAAAGTCTGTATTTGGTCTTTTATTCATGTTGAATATCCAGGTCGGCGTGGGATATTTATGTATTTAGATTACAAAAGGCATTTATTTGACAAGATAATCAAAGTCTTTATTACTAAAGGTTTTGTTGAAATTTGATCATTTTGATGGATTTAGATGAAACTGACTGTTTTAAGGTCAAAGTTGTGTAATTGCATGAGAGCTGGAGCCGCATCAGGCCGGCAGGGCGGCATTGACCTTTGAACTCTTTGAAGAATTAATGAGCTACACCAACATTTCATTTCCCATTAATAAAGTGGTTTTGAATTCAAATTGAATTTGAAAAGCCTGCATGTAACAAGTATGAATAGTAATCTAAGCTTTAGTGAAGTTTCACAAATCACCTAAAGGTTTCACAAATCCCAAACATGGATTAAAATATTCTGTTATTAGAGCAGAATAATCCAGTCCAGGTTTGAAGAGTCCAGGTGTTGTAGTTTTTAACCTAGAGCCGATTAAAGATGCGGAAGGTGGTGAAAAATTGGGTGGAATCGCCCTTTAGTCTTTTCCCGAATCGGAACCAACTCCAGCTTGGTTCTGCAGACCGGGCTTCTGTGCTGGAGAGAGAAATATGGAGATTTAATTCATGACTCACTGGCAGGAACAGACGGCCAGACGAGGCTTTTCTGTCTCATGACCGTCGTTGAGTTTGTAATAATCGCCTCAGAGGCTGTTTTCTGTTCGGACCTGTTTTTCTGATCTCTGCTCTTCATGGTCAGCCGGCGGTTCTGTTGCGCTCAGTTTACAGGTCCACTGCGCTGCTGAAATCTGCCTGACTGGGCGGAAGTGAGGTCAGGAAGGAGTTTGATATGACGCAGTTTGAGACTCTGCAAACCAAGGATGCTGCTTGCTGCGCCCTTTTGGCCGACCAACGGAGGGGCCACTGGGAAGGCCCCAGTTAGCCCCGTATGCCAGTCCGTTCCTGGTAGAGACTGGATTCTAAACTGGGGCAGAAGAAACATTTGAGCTAATAACTGAGAAACTGAAGTGACATTATAAAACATACTGAGGTCATTTTAGTTCAGCATCAGTTTGAAATGTTACCAAACAACAAACTGTGAGTCACATCTGCTGTTCCTTGGAGCTCCACCTGTTAATTACCAGGTGTAATTATTATTATTATTATTGTCTTCATTCTTCAGCTCATCTTCCTCATATCTGTGGTGTAAATTTGAGGCAATGATGCCTTTTAGGATTCACTGGTTTTATAACCCATTACTGGACAATCCTCTGTAAATGTCCTCTGGTTTCATGAAGGAAAGGTGGAAAAACAGTTGAAGCCCAAAACAAATGTCATGTTGTGAGAAATCACTGAGTTATTAGCATCTGGTGTTTTAATACATGGCTGCAGCTGTGCTCAGTTTTCTGGTTCAGTGACATTCCTTTGCAGGTGTTTCTGTCTTACCATCAGTACAAATAACTGAACAGAATGAGCCCGGGGCAAATACCTGTCCCAGGTGTTTGGCCAATCATCACCGTCCCCTCCTCGTCTCCAGGTTTATTTAATCCGGTGACGCCAGCAGAGACCAACAGAAGCAGCAGCATCCGCCGGACAGAGACGCCAAATCGGCCCAGCAGCTCCGGTCACCAGAGAGCCACCTTCATCATCACCTTCATCATCCTCCTGTAGAGGGTAAGACCCGCTGGACGCTCTTCTGCTCATCCATGGAGACATTTCTCACAGAAAACCAAATTCTCTGAGGGGGAAAGAGGAAACATTCACAGCAACAGAGCCACGTAGAAAAACAACCGAAGATTATTACCATCTATTTGCAAAATCACCACCACAACAAGCTTTTAACCATAAATTCTCCAGATGGAGGATAGTTTCACAAAAACTTTGTTAACGTTTCATAAACTTTATGTTGACAGAAATTGATTTGGAGAAATTTTACTTCCCCAAATTGTAGCTATGTTACAAAAAAAGGTTTTTTCAATTTGGTCCAAAATCTCCACATAAATTTGCATTTTGGTGCATCTGATGATGAATTGTTAAAATATGATTCATGTTTTGATCAGTTACTTTTTACCAAATGCTTTTCTGCTCTTAATTGAGTCGTTTCCTGGACGGAAACTTTTTACTTTTACTTGAGTCAAAATATGTTGAACTATTGCTTCTCTAACTTGAATAAAATTTGTGGTGTAAAGTTACCCTGAGAGCTTTACAGAATCAGAAACTTTGACTTTGATTCTCTGAGCGTCTATGCACCACAAATCTGGAACAAACCACCAGAAAACTGCAGAACAGCTGAAACACTGAGTTCCTTTAAATCCAGACTAAAAACTCAGCTGGTTAGAGCTGATTTAGAAACATAATCATGAAACATTGATCAATAATCTGATGTGCAAAATGTAAAGCTGTTGACTTTATATTTTTATGTTTTTATGATGTAACGTTCTTTGAAATGCCTTGTTGCTGAAAGGTGCTCTACAAATAACATTTGATTTGGCTGATTGATTGTTGCCATGTCAGGAAACTTTCCAGGGTGCGTTTCTTAGGAAGGTCAAACTAAACCACAGAAGAACACACACAGCCTCCAGCTGTTTGTGTTGGCATCAGGCTGAGCACTGAATGCCAGCTGCTTCCTGTTGGACGTCGTTCCAACCAGAGTTTAGCTGCTTCGTCTGTTTGGTGTCAGGCTCTTTGTTACACAAGCAGTTTTGTGAGGTGACATGATTCAGCTCACTACCAGCGCTGCTGTTTGGATCAACCAGACTCACTACAGATCAAAACCAGGACCGGATCATTTTGAAGCCTCAGAATCTGGCAACAGATCAGAAAGAGTTGGAAGTTGCCAGATATTGCCATTAATCCACTTTAAGTTTTGGTTTAACATCAGGACTTCAGATTTCTGGGAGAAATCTGAAACAAATATCATCATTTAGGTCCTGCTGCTGATTCATCTGCCTTGTTGTCAGTAACTTTACAGCCTGTGTTTGTACAGAGGACATTTGTGGCCCCTGCAGGTGTCCCTGTGGCCCCAGGTGGCTTCCTCACCTCCAAGGAAGACAAACCAGCAACAGATTCTGCCTCAAAGGAATTCATTCATGACTGAAATAAAACGAGACATTCAAACTTCAACAATAAACTTAGCAGAAAGTAAAAACTGATTTATGTTTCATGTGATGTTCTGTTTTCCAGCTCTCTGATTGGTCGCCTCCAACATGCTCTGCCTCCTGCTCCTCTTCCTCTCTGCTGCCATGTTGCTGCCAGGTGAGTTCCTGCAGTTAGAAGCAGTTTCTGCTGAGTCAGTGAAGATGGAGGAACGGAGCTCCTGCTGCCATCTTGGTCTCCAAACAGACCAACTGATGCTGGTTTATTCATCTACAGATTGTCATGTTGCTGCCAGACTCTGGTTCTCATCTCATGTGTCTCTGTGTTTCAGGAGCTGCTGACCAGCTTGCAGTATTTACTATGAACACAGAGGTGGACATCAGCTCATGCCCCATCACGTACTTTGGACAGAAATACGAACAACTTTATGTGAGTAAAATGACTGGATGAACCTCTACTAATTATTGCTTAGTCAGACGCATGATGATGATGATGATGATGATGGTGATGATGATGGTGATGTTGCTGATGATGATGATGATGATGATGATGTTGCTGATGATGATGATGATGATGATGTTGCTGATGATGATGATGTTGCTGATGATGATGATGATGATGATGATGATGATGATGATGATGATGGTGATGTTGATGATGATGATGATCTCTGCAGCTTCAGAGCTCTGAGTCTGCCTGCTTTTATTTTGAAGCAAACACAGGAAGTAGGAGTCCAGAGGATTTCTGCTCATTTAATCAGAAACTGATCTGTAGAGTTTTATTCCTCAGGACTTCCAGACTCTTTTCTCTTCCTGATGAATCTTTGTGGGTCGGTTTTTCTTTGACTTGTTGTGTTTCTGTTTTTTCAGCTGAACTTCACCAGTGACAACTTTGTTCTCTGTTTCACCGGCTTTTATGAGCCTCAGGGCAGAGGAGACTGCTTGGTGGCGCCTCAAACAGACAACACACAGTTTTATCTTCAAAGTGTGCCTGACTATGTTGAACTGCAAAACATCGTCCAGAATCTGCCAAGCATTAAGAACACTGGGGAGTGCTACATGTTCTTTATGAACTCTGCAGTAAGTTCTGTTCAGTGATTTAAATCTGTTTTCTGGTTTTAGAAAAGACTTAAACACAAAACATTGATGGAAGAATATGAATGAACTGATAGAACTGTATGAGCTGTTTACGTTTAGTTCTTATATTTTATTCATTGTTTATATCGCCTATAGTATGTAATTATGTTTCATGCTAAGACTTTTTGTGAAAACCTTTTGACTGGATCAAACCTGCTGACTGTTTTTTTGTATTTTTTTTAGTACACTTTTCTTCTAGTAAACTTTGGATCACAAAGTGCTTTTATGAATGTAGACCAACCAGTGGTAAGTCTTTACATCTTTTACAAAATACAGGAAAAGCTTTGAGTTAATAATTAAATATTGTCAGATCTAAACATCTACCTGAAGATTTTCCTGATTATATTCAGTTTTTATCAAGACATCCTTTAGACTCCACGTCCACTGGCGTGGACATGATGTTTTTCTGGGATTAAACTAATAAAAATATTAGGGAATTGGTTATTTACATGATGCTTGTTATAGTTTGGTTTATTATTAAGCAAAAACAATAAAGTTTAGACCCTTAAGTTGATACTAGTGAGTTTCAGTCATCCAGACGAGCATGTGACTGAAAACAGACGGGGAGGAGGAAGCTTCTGTTTTACTTCAAAAATATTCTTTATGTTCATAGCAGCACAGAAAAGTTTTCTCTGTATATTTTTAAGTATTTCCAGTAATAGTATTTGAAAGTATTTTGAACATTTTTCCTCTCATTAAATCGTAGGACTTTTTTTAAAGTTGAATGTCCATCCCAATGGACATCAGGACTTTGTGTTGGCTGTACAGCGCCTAATTATTCAGTGTTACTGTGCAAAGAAAGAAGCATGTCTGAACATTTCATAGCCAGTTTGTGATTTCATAATGATTTTCTGTTATTTTCTCAATGATGGAGTAAAAACTGTCAAACCTTCTTGAACTGACGGTACATCAAGAAATTTCTGATCCAGTGATTGGATGAGGAAAATAAGCCACAGGAATTAGATGGTAAATTGAGAAGTAAAGCATTCCCAGTTTTTCAGTGTCTCATCCAGAGAAGTTCAGCTTCACAGTGAATCAGTGGGTGTTGTTGTCCTGCTAGATCAAATTATCAGTCTGTAAACACAAAAATCTGAGAAAAAAGTCAGAGCCGACTGGATGCAAGACGCCATAATGCACAGAAAAACACATTTCTGCTGTAAGAAATGTAAAATCCAAACTGAAACTGCTTCAAGGTGTTCATAAAAAATAAAGGTTACATGGAAATAGCCAGCAGTTTGATAACTGTGTAATCTATTGTTATATGTTTACATCACTACAAATAATAGCATGTCAATACATCTGAAAGTTCAATGGCCATCACTAAAGTCAAAGCTATATTTTATATTATTTATTCTCTATTCAGACATGCACACTGATAAACAAAACAGCAAAATCCAGTTTAAAAGGTTGAGACCATGAGTTATTGCATGAAGCTCTGCGGGGAAAGTATAGAAGTTTTCATGACGTTCTACGTTCATTTAGTCAAGATGTCCATTACAATGGACACCATGAAAAACATAGAAACATGAGACAAAAAACATATAGAAACATGAGACAGGAAAAATGTCTGTTTCGCTCTTTAGAGTAAAAATCAGCTGAGTAAAACAAAGTTTTGGCTCAAAGAAAGAAATGAGTTTTTATCAAGACATTTTTAATGAAATCAGTTTTTATTCTGTGTTGAGTCTCTGTGGTTCTGACTCTGTTGTTCTGCAGTTCACTGATTTTCTGGTGGATGGAAACAAAGTTTTCCCTCCGAGTGTTGCAAACCAGCAAGCCTACGCAGATCTGAGCGGCTGCAGGTCATCAGGTCAGTGAACCTCTGAATCCAAACCTGAACTTTGAGATTCAGTGAAACAGTTTTTCCTCAGATAAACTGAGTTTCTGAGTTTTCTGTCTCTTCCTTCGTTTCTCAGGTGTTCTGTTCAGACCTGGAGACGTCAGCTCTGATCCAATAACCTGCAGGACTCTCACCTGTTCTCAGTCTGCAGTCCTCCAGAAAACCAGCTGTGGGCCCACGGAGCGTTGTCAAGGCAACGGCGTGTAAATATGGTCATTTTTACTTATTTACGCGCTCAAAGTCCTGCTACTAAAAACAGCACTTTGAAGGGTGCTTTATAAATAAAATTGATTGATTGATTTTGTATTTGAAAAGTGGGAAAGAGAAAAATGTGTTTTCAAATTTGACTCATGAAGTTAAATTTCACTGGAGCTGTGGTCTTTTTCACAGCAAGCATTAACTTTCAAGGAGCAGCAGGAAGTGTTAAATGAGCTTTTATTGTGAAGGAGAAGCACGAAGTGATAAATGAGCTTTTATTGTGAAGGAGAAGCATGAAGTGATAAATGAGGTTTTATTGTGAAGGAGAAGCATGAAGTGATAAATGAGCTTTTATTGTGAAGGAGCAGCAGGAAGTGAGCAGCGGTGGAGAACAGATCAGAGATCAGTGAGGCTGAAATGAATCTTTCTGCACAGCAGTTGGTCTAAATCTGAGTCCTTCACATCAGTCAGACCTCAGTAACATACTGACTACTGATCCAGAGAGCTGGAGGAGTAGAGCGCCCCCTGGTGGCTGTGGCCCCCAGCAACAGGTCTTGATGTTTGTTTCTGCCTCCACCAGCTGCTCCTCTGCCTCCTCGTTGGGCTCCGTCTGCACGGTGACGGGTCCGGCTGTGGTGGACTTCCAGGGCCAGCAGAACTCTGTGAAGGACCGGTGCTGGTACTCTCTGCTGAGGATCCCATCAGGCCCAGACTTCCAGGTTCTGGCCCACTTCCAGGAGCGGCGCCGTAAAGACGTGAGCTTCCTGGACGGCGTGACGCTGCGACTGAACGGGTTCACATCGGCCGTTGACATCCAGCTGAAACAAGGAGGCAGAGTTCTGGTGAGCCGCTGCAGACGCTTCATGGCTTCCAGCAGGGCCGTAATCTGGATCCTGGGGTTCTGGGGGCCCAGCCCAGGAACCTCTGGATTTATGAAACAAATGCAACTTTTTCTGCTGCTAAAGAGCAAACTGATACTTATAAGAGACTGAAGTTAAAACAAAATGAAGTTAAAACAAAATCATTTTAAATGTTCACAACAGGAAAAACACTAGCAATGAATTTGATGATTAAATTTCCTAATTTAAAAGTTTTGATTAAAAAAATCTTAGACTTTATAGTTTTTGTGGTTTCTTATCTCCTGAACCCAAAAGAACTGAAACAGTTTTGAACTTTTTTTCTATCAGCTTTGATCCTAAAGACAACTTATAAAAAATATTTTCTGAGTTTTAGCTGAAAACAAAAGTCAGATTCAGTTTTAGTTGAACTTTTTCAGTTGGTTCATAATTTGTTTCAGTCATTCTGTGTGTGTGTGTTTAAAGCTTTCCTCATGCTACAGAACCTTTTCAGAGCTGCTGAGTCACAGGTCCGCTGTAGTCTGAAGTTTGTAGGTGAAGCAGCGTCTCTCTGCTGCTTCACCAGCAGGGGGCGCCACCTTCCGAAGCCCCTCCAGACTCGCCTGTAGCTCCTTTTCTCAGACAGACCTCCAGGTTTCTGTGGCTCAGCCTCTGAGTTCTGACAGTCCGCTGTGTCTCTGTGGGTCGCAGCTGAACGGCTCGCCGCTGACCCTCAGCGGCTCGGTTCAGACGGGTCACGGTGTGAACCTCTCCAAGGACCAAACTGGAGTCACTGTCCAGGCGTCCCTGTCCGACTTCTCTGCTTCTGTCTTCTTTGACGGCTCCACGGCTCAGATCCACCTGAAAGGTACAGAGCATCAGATGAGTTTGGATCCTGAGGATCGCTGCTGTCCTGCAGTCTGATGCTGATTGTCTCTCACTGCGTCCTGAACCCGTCCAGGTTCTTATGGACTGCCTCTGCAGGGTCTGTGCGGAAACGCCAGCAGGTCTCTGAGTGAAGAGCGGCTCTCTGAGGACGGCTCCACCAGGTCAGACCTCCTTACCGACCGACCGCTGCTGGACGGACGGACTGCAGGTAAACTCAGGAATCGGTCCTGACCTTGTTGTGTGTCGCCCCCTAGCTGTGAGGCGCAGTACACCGACGCTACTGACACAACCACCAGCTGCACCAAGATGGCTGAACGGTGAGCACATTGATCCAGAACCTTTAGTCTGAGTTTCTCTCTGATCTCTGGGGGAAACTTCATGTTTCATGGTGTTTGATGCCTCGTGACGTCAGTTGTGATGGGAGACGAATCCGTTTATTGATCATTGATTGTCTCCATGTGGAGCAGCTGTAGCCTCCTGAAGGAGGCGCCCTTCTCCTCCTGCGGCGTGGACCCAGAGCCCTACATGGCCGCCTGCACAGACACTTTGTGCCGCTATCCGGATCTGGATGGCCTCAGCTGTCGGTTCCTGGAGGCCTACGCCAGAGCCTGCAGCCTGCAGAGCAGCGCCGCACCGGAGGACTGGAGGTCCAAGGCTCAGTGCTGTAAGACCTGCTGCCCTCCGTCTGCTCCATGAATCTGCTGCTGCTGCTGCTTTTCACAGTAATGCATCTGCTCTGCAGCGCCCCCTGGGGCCGTCTGTCAGGACAGGACCTGCAGCGATCACGAGTTCTGTGGAGAGAAGACAGCTGGAGGAGAAACTCGCTGCTTCTGTCGGGCCATTTTTGCCTCCAAGTACAGACAGACGAACTCTTTGGGTAGGACAGCTGTGACCTGAGAACAGGCCTGAATGTTTGGAGGAAACCCTCTGACTGCCTCTCCTCACCAACGCTGTAACCTCCAGGTGATCCGCCGGTCTGCAGGCAGAGCTCTACTTCTCTCTCTCTGGTCGGGTGTCTCCTGGAGGACAAAGGCATCGACTACTCTGACTTACAGCTCAAAGATCCGACCTGCAGAGGTCAGATGGACCAGCAGACCCACATGGTGACCTTCAGCTTCAACAGCACCGACCTCTGTGGGACTGAGGTCACGGTGGGTTCGCGCTCTGCTTCGGGACCTTGATGTGGAGGCAACTTTCACAGGTCAGCTTTTGGTACGGAGTTAATGTTTCTGTTTGCAGACCCACAACAGCCAAACCATCTACAAGAACACCATCATGACACAGAACCTCTCCTCTGGAGGAATCACTCGCCAAGACCAGGTCTACATCGGGTTTTCCTGCGTTGAGACCCAGCCGGACATACAGACGGTGGCTTTCAGGATCAAAGACAGGTGGGTGTTGATCCCATCAGGTAAACTTGTGGTTTTAGTTTCAGAATCAGGTGAAAAAGATTCAGTAAAACATTACAGAATAGTTTGGTCAGTTTCTGTAGGAATAGATTGATATAACAGAGTCCAATCCTTTCTCTTTATGATTCAGGTCAAAGTGATTTTACAGATTTGGCCAAAAGCTTAAACACTCTATGAAATACTAGATGTAGCTACGTTGTCCTATCATAGATATATGTTGCATAGAAAACATAACTTTGAAGAGTTGGAAGCTTTTAGACTCCTGTAACTTGGGTCGTTCCTTCATCAACGTGTCTGTAGCGTAAAATTGAGCTGAATGCAGTTTGGTTCCCCTACGAGATGAACCCGTCGTCATAGCAACATCGTGACGGCCCACAGCGTCTGTTGACGAGGGCAGTGATTGGATGTGGCCTGTGAACAAGCAGGAAGCAGAGGGGAAATAATGGGAGGCAAAACAGGTGCAGAAAACCAAGACATAACAAAACCTACTAGAAAGAAAAGAAGCTCCGGTTAAGCTGACGTAAAAACTGAAACACCAAGGAGACGACCACAGCTAGCATCTCCATATGACAGTACAAACCTGCTGGATGCAGAAAGCAAAGTAAAATCTTTGAGCAGTCAGAAGTAGAAGCAGACTCCTGCCAGCTGTGTGTGTCCTCTGCAGCTCTGTGGTTCAGTTCATCTCATCCGGACTTTGGAATTACTCTCTGACCATGAAGGCCTACACCGACGCCCACCGAACTCAAGCTGTGGCCTCAAACACCGAAGTTCGCCTGAACCAGAAGATCTGGGTGGAGCTGGACGCCAACGGCCTGAATGAAAGCCTGGTTGCCTTGGTGATGGACTCCTGCTGGGCGACGGACAAGGAATCGGCCAACGCTAGCCGTAAACATTACCTGATCAAGAACGGGTGAGACCGCTGCCCATATTCAGCCTCTGTGACCTTTCTAACCTCTCTGATCCGACCACCAACGTTTGATTTGACGCTTGTGAGCAGTTGTCCAAACCCTGAGGACCAGACGGTGAGCATGGAGGCAAACGGAAAGGGAACCTCCAACTCCTTCTCCTTCAACATGTTCCAGTTCATTGGGAGCTCAGCTGAGGTCTACCTGCACTGCAAACTGCAGCTCTGCATCAAACAGGAGAACACCTGCGTCAAGGTGCAGCTTCTCTGAATCTCACTCACCTCAGGATGTTTGACGCTAACACACTATGAGAGACAAAGTTCAGCTTTGACAGTCATTGAAATGTAGACTTGTCTGTCCTTCACTTCTAGACGTGTGGTGGAACTCGGAGACGCAGATCTGTCCGGTCCCAGTCTGGAGCTGCTGCCTTCATCAGCATGGCTTGGACTGCCTAGGTAAGACTGTCTGTTATTCTGACATATTATTATTATTATTATTATTCACATTTATAATTGTTCCTTCCCATTAATCCTTTAGTGATTATCTCAGATGGGGTCAGTGGATCAGTAGCTTGAACTCTCCACTAGGGGTCGTAACTAGTCGTCTAGTTTACGGTAACACCGCTGGATCTTTAGACACGGTTGCAGGATCATGAAAATGAAAACCTCAAACTCTGATAGTCGTCACATCAATGGAGACAGAAATAGAAATGGACAAAGTTCCTGATGGATGGGAAGAGAGACCAAGCTTGAACTTTTTACAGGGTTTGTTTTTGTGACAAAATGTTGGTGTTGAAGCTTTTTAAAGGAAGATTTCCTGAGTTTTGCACATAATGTTTGAGTTATTAAAATATGAGGGGAAAAACTTTTCATCATCTTGTAAAGCTGATGTCCAGTTGAACCACAGCAGTTTGTGAAGTCTGGTTCAAACTTTGCTCCTGTTGTCTTTTCAGGTGAAGGACCTCAAACTCCATGAAGATCCAGTCTGTGGACCGGTTCTGATCCAGACCCGGGTGTTATGAGGAAATCTCTGACACATAGCGGTTCTACTGCTGAGCGTTTCTTTGTATTAATCAAATGTGGTGAAGGGAAGTGAGTGAAACACTAAACTAATCAGAGTTTATAGTTGGTCTTCAATGAAAGAAGCTTTTTGATTCTCACGTTGTCTGAGCTCAACACATTGTAGATGTGAAACATCCCATAATGCACAGAGGAAAACAGAGAGCAGAATGAGGCTGCAGTGGTTCACAGTGAGCTTCAATGTTTCAGTCAGCTCTACAATCAGGAGGAATTTGATTTCATTTCTAGTCTCAATGATCAGTAAAGGTTTAGCAGGGATTGGTGGCTGTTACTGAGCCGTTTTTCTTCTTCTGAAGCTGAAATTTACAGAAACTCCAACATGACGTTTGTAGGTTGATGTCAGTTTTTAACATCTATAAAATTATTATCATGTTAAGTTTTCAATTCAGAAAGTTAAAGCAGAGTTTTAACTCTTACAAATGTAAAACTGGAGCACTTCCCCCTCTTGTGGCTACAATTTGTATTACATACAAGCTTTAACTGGTCATTTGTTTTAAATTCTTCTAAACTTAGACAGAATAAAAGCCATTTGAGGTCAAATAAATGATTTTTTTTCCCATTCTGCTTTCGGCCTTTTGTAGTTTTTCTTCAGTCTTTGGATGGATTGTTGTTGTTTCTTGTTTGGTTTTCATGTTGGACATCTGATGTGCGGCGGCGACATAAAGATCAGCACTTTTGATTTCTAATCACTAAAATAATTAAAGTGTGCAATGATGATTATTAATCAAACATTTTTAGTTTTTATAATAACTACTTTGGATGAAGGTGATTAAAGTTGTAATTCATGTTTTAATCAGCAAATAAACATTAAAAATAAAAGTCTGTATTTGGTCTGTTATTCATGTTGAATATCCAGGTCGGCGTGGGATATTTATGTATTTAGATTACAAAAGGCATTTATTTGACAAGATAATCAAAGTCCTTATTACTAAAGGTTTTGTTGAAATTTGATCATTTTGATGGATTTAGATGAAACTGACTGTTTTAAGGTCAAAGTTGTGTAATTGCATGAGAGCTGGAGCCGCATCAGGCCGGCAGGGCGGCATTGACCTTTGAACTCTTTGAAGAATTAATGAGCTACACCAACATTTCATTTCCCATTAATAAAGTGGTTTTGAATTCAAATTGAATTTGAAAAGCCTGCATGTAACAAGTATGAATAGTAATCTAAGCTTTAGTGAAGTTTCACAAATCACCTAAAGGTTTCACAAATCCCAAACATGGATTAAAATATTCTGTTATTAGAGCAGAATAATCCAGTCCAGGTTTGAAGAGTCCAGGTGTTGTAGTTTTTAACCTAGAGCCGAATAAAGATGCGGAAGGTGGTGAAAAATTGGGTGGAATCGCCCTTTAGTCATTTCCCCAATCGGAACCAACTTCAGCTTGGTTCTGCAGACCGGGCTTCTCTGCCGGAGAGAGAAATATGGAGATTTAATTCATGACTCACTGGCAGGAACAGACGGCCAGACGAGGCTTTTCTGTCTCATGACCGTCGTTGAGTTTGTAATAATCGCCTCAGAGGCTGTTTTCTGTTCGGACCTGTTAGAAAAATTATCTAAGTTCATTTACTTGTGAGTTTATTTGAAAGGTTATGTTTTCATATTATTATTTTGTGTGTTGTTTACTTGACTCCTTTTCTTCTGTGAAATACTATTAACCATTTTTAGGATGTTTGCCTGGAGGCTAGAGAAGTTTGCACATTCCTGTGTTACCAGCTACATGTGTAACTGATTAGTTGTGGTCAGCCACATGCCCTTGTAAGGGCATGTCCACAGAAGGTTCCAGCACACCCTGTAGAAAACAGGTCATTGGTCAAATTCTTTGTGTGACTATATGAAAAAGCCCAACCTCCTTCCTTGTATTTTCTAATAAAGCCAAATGCAGACAAAGATCGGGCATAGTTGATCCCAGACAGTGTTTGACGGCGGCTTTCCGCGTCTCGGATCTTTCCCTCCTTTTCTGCAGAAAAGAAAATTGTGTCTCTGGTTGAATCTTTGCAAGTTAGGAATTAAAATAAACCCATCATTTGGGGGCTCGTTCAGGGATTCCCAACATACCCACCGCTGACGGAAGGAGTAAGACGTGCTGAAATCTGCCGGCAGTATTCTGAAAAGTCCCGGGGGGCAATTTCCTCGCTGGGCCAGTGTCTTATGTCAAGCTCCTTCTGCCAACGGTGGATTGACGGGACTCAAAACCGAGACAGAGCAGGATTCAACCAAGTAAGCAAATGGAATGTTACGGGCGGTTTTCAAGTCCCCCGTTTGACGTCAAGAAAAAAAAAAAAAGGGAAAGTATAAAAAACACACGTAGGGAAAGGCAATAAATGTGATACCTAAAAAACAGTGGGAAAGGTGAGTGGTGGGCTTGTTGGGGATGATCATCAAGAATTCTCCACTCAAATCATTTATTGAATTTAGTCCAAGCGAGAATTACCACAACAAGAACTTGGCCACCACCCTACTCTTCCTATCCCCCGTTCTGTAGAGTCCACCCTAGGTGTGTAAAGAACGGGATGAACACACTGTAAAATATGGGTTTTTCACACGGGAAGGAGAAAAGTCTTAAAGGGGATGAGAAGTTAATGTGTCAGATGGAGCCAGGAAACTTAAAGTACCTGACTAAATGGAAAAAGAAGTACGGTGTAGATGGTATGTTGAAAGTAAAATAAAGAAAAAACGTGGTGTTTCGGTTTTAAAATAAGGGTTAAGTAAAAACCTGGTACCAGAAAACAGGAAATTATTGGTTATTGTTAGATTCTAACATAAGTTTGAGATGTCTCTTTTTAAATGTGCACGGTATTTAAAACAGGTTCCTGAAGACTAGAGTTTAAAATTAATTAAATTAAAACATTAAAAATGTTAACAAAACATTGGAAAATTCCTGAAGCTTCAGTAAAATTTGATGAAAAATTAGAGTAAAATTTGATAAAATAATGAGGACAGACTGAAAATTGGTGACTGATGAAATTTTGACTGACTACAAATCTGACCAGTTGTTTTGTGTTTTGTGTTTTTGTTTGTGTTACAATTCCTGTTGGTGTGAAAGAGTGTGTGTAATTGGAGATAAAATACACCTTGGTATTTTATGTCATATAAATACAACGAGAATGTAAACAGCACCTCTGTAAGTGGATGCCATAGGCAAGAATTTCTCACTTGGAACAACCAAGTAGAAGCAGAAATTACCCTGCAGAGCATTTTTTTAGTGCTGTCTCGTGGTGCAAAATGTCTAGTTTTTAGAACACCCTATGTGTTAAACTGGACTAAATTATTCAAATTAAGCAACAACAGCAGTAAGTGTGACCTGCAGTGTAAAGATTGGAAGGTATTGAAAGATAGAATCCTGATAAAATAAAACATCTGAACAAATTGAAAGTAAAAATATGGGTTCTAAGGCTAAATAAATTGGTAGAACTACAGGATGAAATATAAATAAATAAAGAATAAGCCAAGAAAATGAGGTCACAGATAATTGTGGAAATGATGTATTGGCAAATTAATAGATGACTAAATGAAAAATAAAGTAAATAAATAGATAAATACATAAATGATTAGGTAGAGAAATAAATAAAATAAAAAATGTATATAGAATTGAGAACTAAAATATTAGATAAAAATGTTAATTATTCCTTCTAGGCTGAGAAGGTAGTAGTAAAAATAGAATAAAATACAATGAGCTACAATGGGACCTTTTTAATGAGTTGAGGATAAAGAAAAAACAGAAAAGATCTTTAGAGAAACAGGCCCTAACTGTAAGAGGAATTGCCCAGATAACAACAAACTGCAGCATGCGGCTGATTCTAGATAGTTTCACAATCAGTCTTTTTAAACTGACCAAAACTTTAAGATAGATAAATATTATTAAATCTACAGGACTTATTGATAATTAAGACAGGATAAATTAGAAGTAACTCTCTTGTTAAATAGAAATTGATTAAATACAGAAACGTTTGCTAAAATTTACAAGATTTGTTGTTGAAGGATAACATTAAGTTTGAAATAACTTATTGGTTAATGAAAAAAGTTCATGTGGAACTATTGTAGAGAATCAATATTAAACTGTAATAAGAGATGATTAAAAAGTGCCTACAGAAAGAGAGGGCTGCAAATAAAATAAGAAAATAAGAAAAAAATAAAATAAATACAACAAAACAGGAAAAAGCGACAAGTATGTTTATTTAGACAAGAGAATAATGAAGCCCAGGGAGGAGTTACAACCCCCACTCACAGCAGCTCAGCAGGGGAGAACAAGAAGAGCTGTGCTGTAACTTCTACCCCCACTAGATTCAACTAACCAACATGTGAAGCCTCTTTACAAAACACTAGTATATGTTGTTTTAAGTATAAAGCAACCCCAAATTTTAAAATTAGATGAAACCAAAACATATCTAATGATTCAAGTGCCAAAGCCTAATAAAGCAGTAGAAGAATTAGAAGTTCCTCCTGAAATCCTTACTGACTCTCTTTCCTGCCATAAAATCATTCCCTCCAAGAGGTGAAGGAAAGTTCATATGGTGGGTTAAAGATTTGTTTTGTGATCTGACAATAGAGATTGCTCAGACTAGTGTAGTGACCTTAAAACATAAAGTGTGAAATCTAATAAATACAAAGGATTTAATTAACCTTTTTTCCTAAGGAACATAGAGATTGGCTGTTTAAATCTTAGGGTTTTGTTTGGCACCGTAGATTATAGGAAGATGTAGAGAGTCTTTACCATCACATAAGGCAGGATTTTGATGTAGTTTTAGTTTCCTAAAATTCAGAGAACCATTTTCTCTTTAGTGCAGGTTGTTTAAGCAAGCAAATACATAGTGAGCAATGAAATAATGTGGAAAATGTTAAATGTAAGTTTTTAGCATCAAAACACCAAGTCTAAATTGGTAAACATGCTTTGTCAAACATTAGTTAAAATTCTTTGTAAAATGAATTATTTGAAAATCATAAGAGTAAAATGAAATAATGAGCTTTAAAACTGTAATGTGAAGTGTTTTGGGAAAATAGAGTCATCTTGAAGGTTTAAATCATGCTGAAATAAATGATTCTGTTTGTTTTGAAAGTTGACCTTTTAGGGAAAAGGGCAGCATTGAATATGGGTAGAATTTCTCAGGTAAAATAATAAACCTGTTTCATCAACATCTTTATTTAAAGTAGTAGAAATTATGATACATTAGCAGGTAATGCATCATCAGGGAGGAGAATATGTTATGGGTTTATCTTTTATATTACTTAATTAGATTACTGAAACTTATATTACTTAAACAAAATATTTGAAGAACATGTCTGATCTGTACTAAACATAAAAGTGAAAGGAAAGATATTGTCTGGTGAAATATATGCTTATTTTAAATGGATTTGAGTTGTTCTCCATTAAAGATGTTCTGACAATGGGCTAAAGTATTTTGAAACCAATAGATAACAAATTTATAGTGATAATGAAGCATATTTTGGTTAATTAACTTGGGGAAATAATTATAGAAATTAAAAATATTATTGTGCTAGCCATTTTCAGAGCACTAATTTAATGGATTAAGAATGTTTTAAGAAATGCTTTGAAGAATCTGTTATTGATTAAATTATCACTAATCAGTAGAAGTACTCAGGTGGGTCTGAGATGTGGGATTATAATGATTTTTCTAAACTTGATTTTTGTTTTGATTTACATCCATTTAAAATGACTTTGAATAAAACTTTAAATTCTACTACCAGTAAAAGGCCTAGAGAAAAATTGGTGTATTTTGAAAATGTCTGGATTTGTTAAGTTATACATTGACATTATAATTACCCCAGGTCTAACTCTTTTGAATCTTTGTTTAAGGAAAGCATGTAGAATGTTTTAGACAAACTACCAGTAAAATCTAGTTTGTTCTATAAAAGTAATTTAAACTGGACTGTTTAATTCACACTGATATTCATTGTTTTGATGGTAAATGTAAGCTATACAACTACGTCTTTAAGCTTTTGTTATTGTTTTGTTTTTGTTCAGTCTTATATTACAAGATTAGTTTAAAATGAAGATCTGCATATGCTTAACATTCAGGGCAAACATTAATTTAGAACCTTGTCTTTTGAAGCAGGTGATTACAGGGTTTCGGTGTTTTCCATCTGTTGGAGGTGTAGTATATAATAATAGAAACGTAAATTGAATGGATCAAATCCACCATTTAATGAGCAGAACTTAGTAAAACTGGACAAGCAGGAGATAAGGTTTCGCATGATGAGTTGCTCATGGCTTTCTACACACAGACTGGCCTAAAGTTCAGAGCTCCAGGCCTGACTCTGGACTCTACAACAAAAGCTGTTATCCCTGAAGAAGAGTGCGACTGCTTGGAGAAGCGGTTTCACATTTATTCCGACGATAGCAGCCACAGTGGGAACGAGCGGTGGAGAATTCACTCGGACACAGAGTGAATTGAAGATATTTGTGTTGAATACACAAATGAATGATGCCTTTGGAAAATCTGATCTCTGTTTTGTCATTGCAGTTTTGCAGCTGTTTTTCTGGTGTCCTGTGGATGTGGTCTCATTCAAAGTCTGCGTTCTTTGATAAAAGATTAAAGTAATTCCCCTGATGGAAAATAACAAAGCCAAATTTACTTTTTTAAGTTAAGCCATTGTTTGATTATGCTGACACTGATGAACTTAGACTTAGACTTAGACTTAGACTGACTTTATTGTCATTTTGCATGCACAGGGTGTATACAGAACGAAATTTCGTTGCATACGGCTCAGGACAATGTTTTGAGCTTTCAATGTTGTGAGGTTACTCCAGAAAAAAATAAAATACAGTATAAAATATGAATATAAATATAAATATAAAATATAAAGTGCAGGACTGACAGTAAAAAGGAAGTTACTTAGCTCTGTACATGTGCAAGGTATAAAGTGGAGACCAGATTTTAAGTGCAGTCCAGTTAAGAGTTCAGCAGTCTGATAGCAAATGGGAAAAAGCTGTTTCGGAACCTGGTGGACCTGCACCGGATGCTGCGGAACCTCTTTCCAGAGGGCAGCAGGGAGAACAGTCCATGGTGGGGGTGTGAGGGGTCACTGACGATGTTTCGGCCTCGGGACACGCAGCGCTGGGATGAAATGTCCTGAATGGAGGGAAGGGGGGCCCCGATGATCCTTTCTGCTGTCCGCACCACTCTCCTCACGTTCGTCCAGTTGGAGGCGCTGCAGCTTCCACACCACACAGAGAGGCAGCTGGTCAGAATGCTCTCTATGGTGCTTCTGTAGAACGTCTTGAGGATCGGCGGGGGCAGGTGGTGTGCTCTTCTCATCCTCCGCAGGAAATACAAGCGCTTCTGTGCCCTCTTGGCCAGAGACGTGGTGTTCGCAGTCCAGGTGAGGTCGTTAGTGATGTGCACCCCCAGGAATTTGGTGCTACTGACCACCTCCACAGCCGAGCTGTTGATGAGCAGTGGAGCGTGGCTGGGCCGGTTCTTCCTGAAGTCGACGATCATCTCCTTCGTCTTGTCAACGTTCAGGATCAGGCTGTTGTCTCTGCACCAGTCCACCAGCTGCTCCACCTCCTCTCTGTAGTCCAGGTCGTTGTCGTCTCTGATGAGGCCCACCACCGTTGTGTCGTCCGCGAACTTCACGATGTGGTTGGTGGCGAACCTGGGGACGCAGTCGTGTGTCATCAGAGTGAACAGCAGAGGGCTCAGGACGCAGCCCTGAGGGGAGCCTGTGCTGAGGGTGATGACATCGGAGGTGTGTTGTCCGATCCGGACTGACTGAGGTCTGTCGGTGAGGAAGTCTAGCAGCCAGTTGCGCAGGGGGGTGCTGAAGCCCAGGTGTCCCAGTTTTCCTGCCAGATGCTGTGGGATGATTGTGTTGAACGCTGAGCTGAAGTCCAGGAACAACATCCGCACATGAGTGTTCTTCTCCTCCAGGTGAGCCAGGCTCAGGTGTAGGGCGGAGGAGATGGCGTCCTCAGTGGAGCGGTTTCGGCGGTAGGCAAACTGGAACGGGTCGAATGTGGAGGGGAGTCTGGAGACGATGTGTTCTTTTACCAGCCTTTCAAAGCACTTCATCATGATGGGAGTCAGTGCCACAGGCCGGTAATCGTTGAAAGAGGTGACTTGAGGTTTCTTTGGCACCGGAATGATGGAGGCAGTTTTGAGACAGGCTGGCACTGTGGCTTGGTCCAGTGAGGTGTTAAAAATGTCTGTTAGGACACCAGCCAGCTGACCTGCGCATTCCCTGAACACCCGCCCAGGTATGTTGTCGGGACCTGGGGCCTTCCGTGGGTTGACTCTTTTCAGAGTCTTCAATACATCGGCTGTGTCCAGGCAGAGTGCCTCCTCTTCCTGGTGGGGAACAGTTTTCTTTGCCGGAGTACTGTTCAGTGCCTCGAACCTCCCAAAGAAGTTATTGAGTCCATTTAGAAAGTCAGCATCAACTTCACCCACTGGGGGGGAGGATGGATTGTAATCTGTGATCGCCTTTATGCCTTGCCACATACTTCTGGTGTTGCTGGTGTCGTGGAAGAACTCCTGTATTTTTCGACTGTGGGTTCGCTTTGCTAACCTGATAGCACGGTTCAAGTTGGCTCTCGCTGTCCTCAGTGCCTCCTTGTCGCCAGACTTGAAGGCTGAGTTCCGTGCTTTTAGCATTCTACGTACCTCCTTAGTCATCCAGGGTTTTTGGTTGGCCCGGGTGATAATGTTCTTAGTGATGCTGACGTCCTCTGTGCACTTGTTGATGTAGGCTGACACCGTCATGGCGTACTCATTGATGTTGATCTGGTCGTTGTAAGTGGCTGCTGCCTTGAACATCCCAGTCAGAGCACTCAAAACAGTCCTGAAGTGCATCCATGGCCCCCTCAGTCCACATTCTCACCTGCTTCACTGTAGGTTTTGTTCTGGTCAGCAGGGGCTTGTATGCAGGAGTTAGCATAACAGATAGGTGGTCTGAAGAGCCAAGGTGGGGGCAGGCGGCTGCTCTGAATGCTTCTTTGATGTTGGTGTAGGCCAAGTCTAGAGTATCTAGAGTATGAAGATGACACTAGAGAATGTTGTACTTATATTTCTGATGCTAATGAAACCCATTTTGATGAAGCAATGTCTGCCTTGAAAAACCTGCAACAGGCCATGTCACAGGATGCAGTTCCCTCACGAGGAGATTTTTTTTCTTGGCTCATATATGGACCATGGTGGCATCTGCTGTTGAAATTAATGATGCTTCTTCTTCTTATTCTTTTCTTGTTTTGTATTTTTACTGCCTGCATTATTCCATGTTTAAAATCAATGATAGCCAAAACTGTTGGAAATGTTATGTATCAGTATCAACTTGTTGCCTCCATCTCTGAGGGAAACTCTGATGTCTAACGTTGTGACCATACAATGAAAATGTGCCAGCAAGAAATGTGTTTTTGATGTCTGTGTTAGACTTCATAAATAATAATATGAAAAACAGGAGGGAATGTTAGAAAAATTATCTAAGTTCATTTACTTGTGAGTTTATTTGAAAGGTTATGTTTTCATATTATTATTTTCTGTGTTGTTTACTTTACTCCTTTTCTTCGGTGAAATACTATTAACCATTTTTAGGATGTTTGCCTGGAGGCTAGAGAAGTTTGCACATTCCTGTGTTATCAGCTACATGTGTAACTGATTAGTTGTGGTCAGCCCAAGCCCTTGTAAGGGCATGTCGACAGAAGGTTCCAGAACACCCTGTAAAAAAAGGTCATTGGTCAAAATCTTTGTGTGACTCTGTGAAAAAGCCCAACCTCCTTCCTTGTATTTTCTAATAAAGCCAAATGCAGACAAAGATCGGGCAGAGTTGATCCCAGACAGTGTTTGACGGCGACTTTCCGCGTCTCAGATCTTCCCTCCTTTTCTGCAGAAAAGAAAATTGTGTCTCTGGTTGAATCTTTGCAAGTTAGGAATTAAAATAAACCTATCAGACCAGTTTTTCTGATCTCTGCTCTTCATGGTCAGCCGGCGGTTCTGTTGCGCTCAGTTTACAGGTCCACTGCGCTGCTGAAATCTGCCTGACTGGGCGGAAGTGAGGTCAGGAAGGAGTTTGATATGACGCAGTTTGAGACTCTGCAAACCAAGGATGCTGCTTGCTGCGCCCTTTTGGCCGACCAACGGAGGGGCCACTGGGAAGGCCCCAGTTAGCCCCGTATGCCAGTCCGTTCCTGGTAGAGACTGGATTCTAAACTGGGGCAGAAGAAACATTTGAGCTAATAACTGAGAAACTGAAGTGACATTATAAAACATACTGAGGTCATTTTAGTTCAGCATCAGTTTGAAATGTTACCAAACAACAAACTGTGAGTCACATCTGCTGTTCCTTGGAGCTCCACCTGTTAATTACCAGGTGTAATTATTATTATTATTGTCTTCATTCTTCAGCTCATCTTCCTCATATCTGTGGTGTAAATTTGAGGCAATGATGCCTTTTAGGATTCACTGGTTTTATAACCCATTACTGGACAATCCTCTGTAAATGTCCTCTGGTTTCATGAAGGAAAGGTGGAAAATCAGTTGAAGCCCAAAACAAATGTCATGTTGTGAGAAATCACTGAGTTATTAGCATCTGGTGTTTTAATACATGGCTGCAGCTGTGCTCAGTTTTCTGGTTCAGTGACATTCCTTTGCAGGTGTTTCTGTCTTACCATCAGTACAAATAACTGAACAGAATGAGCCCGGGGCAAATACCTGTCCCAGGTGTTTGGCCAATCATCACCGTCACCTCCTCGTCTCCAGGTAGGACGGAGACGCCAAATCGGCCCAGCAGCTCCGGTCACCAGAGAGCTACCTTCATCATCACCTTCATCATCCTCCTGTAGAGGGTAAGACCCGCTGGACTCTCTTCTGCTCATCCATGGAGACATTTCTCACAGAAAACCAAATTCTCTGAGGGGGAAAGAGGAAACATTCACAGCAACAGAGCCACGTAGAAAAACAACCGAAGATTATTACCATCTATTTGCAAAATCACCACCACAACAAGCTTTTAACCATAAATTCTCCAGATGGAGGAAACTTTCAGAAAAACTTTGTTAAAGTTTCATAAACTTTATGTTGACAGAAATTGATTTGGAGAAATTTTACTTCCCCAAATTGTAGCTATGTTACAAAAAAAGGTTTTTTCAATTTGGTCCAAAATCTCCACATAAATTTGCATTTTGGTGCATCTGATGATGAATTGTTAAAATATGATTCATGTTTTGATCAGTTACTTTTTACCAAATGCTTTTCTGCTCTTAATTGAGTCGTTTCCTGGACAGAAACTTTTTACTTTTACTTGAGTAAAAATATGTTGAACTATTGCTTCTCTAACTTGAGTAAAATTTGTGGTGTAAAGTTACCCTGAGAGCTTTACAGAATCAGAAACTTTGACTTTGATTCTCTGAGCGTCTATGCACCACAAATCTGGAACAAACCACCAGAAAACTGCAGAACAGCTGAAACACTGAGTTCCTTTAAATCCAGACTAAAAACTCAGCTGGTTAGAGCTGATTTAGAAACATAATCATGAAACATTGATCAATAATCTGATGTGCAAAATGTAAAGCTGTTGACTTTATATTTTTATGTTTTTATGATGTAACGTTCTTTGAAATGCCTTGTTGCTGAAAGGTGCTCTACAAATAACATTTGATTTGGCTGATTGATTGTTGCCATGTCAGGAAACTTTCCAGGGTGCGTTTCTTAGGAAGGTCAAACTAAACCACAGAAGAACACACACAGCCTCCAGCTGTTTGCATCAAACAGGAGAACACCTGCATCAAGGTGCAGCTTCTCTGAATCTCACTCACCTCAGGATGTTTGACGCTAACACACTATGAGAGACAAAGTTCAGCTTTGACAGTCATTGAAATGTAGACTTGTCTGTCCTTCACTTCTAGACGTGTGGTGGAACTCGGAGATGCAGATCTGTCCGGTCCCAGTCTGGAGCTGCTGCCTTCATCAGCATGGCTTGGACTGCCTAGGTAAGACTGTCTGTTATTCTGACATATTATTATTATTATTATTGTTATTCACATTTATAATTGTTCCTTCCCATTAATCCTTTAGTGATTATCTCAGATGGGGTCAGTGGATCAGTAGCTTGAACTCTCCACTAGGGGTCGTAACTAGTCGTCTAGTTTACGGTAACACCGCTGGATCTTTAGACACGGTTGCAGGATTATGAAAATGAAAACCTCAAACTCTGATAGTCGTCACATCAATGGAGACAGAAATAGAAATGGACAAAGTTCCTGATGGATGGGAAGAGAGACCAAGCTTGAACTTTTTACAGGGTTTGTTTTTGTGACAAAATGTTGGTGTTGAGCTTTTTAAAGGAAGATTTCCTGAGTTTTGCACATAATGTTTGAGTTATTAAAATATGAGGGGAAAAACTTTTCATCATCTTGTAAAGCTGATGTCCAGTTGAACCACAGCAGTTTGTGAAGTCTGGTTCAAACTTTGCTCCTGTTGTCTTTTCAGGTGAAGGACCTCAAACTCCATGAAGATCCAGTCTGTGGACCGGTTCTGATCCAGACCCGGGTGTTATGAGGAAATCTCTGACACATAGCGGTTCTACTGCTGAGCGTTTCTTTGTATTAATCAAATGTGGTGAAGGGAAGTGAGTGAAACACTAAACTAATCAGAGTTTATAGTTGGTCTTCAATGAAAGAAGCTTTTTGATTCTCACCTTGTCTGAGCTCAACACATTGTAGATGTGAAACATCCCATAATGCACAGAGGAAAACAGAGAGCAGAATGAGGCTGCAGTGGTTCACAGTGAGCTTCAATGTTTCAGTCAGCTCTACAATCAGGAGGAATTTGATTTCATTTCTAGTCTCAATGATCAGTAAAGGTTTAGCAGGGATTGGTGGCTGTTACTGAGCCGTTTTTCTTCTTCTGAAGCTGAAATTTACAGAAACTCCAACATGACGTTTGTAGGTTGATGTCAGTTTTTAACATCTATAAAATTATTATCAAGTTGAGTTTTCAATTCAGAAAGTTAAAGCAGAGTTTTAACTCTTACAAATGTAAAACTGGAGCACTTCCCCCTCTTGTGGCTACAATTTGTATTACATACAAGCTTTAACTGGTCATTTGTTTTAATTCTTCTAAACTTAGACAGAATAAAAGCCATTTGAGGTCAAATAAATGATTTTTTTCTCATTCTGCTTTCGGCCTTTTGTAGTTTTTCTTCAGTCTTTGGATGGATTGTTGTTGTTTCTTGTTTGGTTTTCATGTTGGACATCTGATGTGCGGCGGCGACATAAAGATCAGCACTTTTGATTTCTAATCACTAAAATATTAAAGTGTGCAATGATGATTATTAATCAAACATTTTTAGTTTTTATAATAACTACTTTGGATGAAGATGATTAAAGTTGTAATTCATGTTTTAATCAGCAAATAAACATTAAAAATAAAAGTCTGTATTTGGTCTTTTATTCATGTTGAATATCCAGGTCGGCGTGGGATATTTATGTATTTAGATTACAAAAGGCATTTATTTGACAAGATAATCAAAGTCTTTATTACTAAAGGTTTTGTTGAAATTTGATCATTTTGATGGATTTAGATGAAACTGACTGTTTTAAGGTCAAAGTTGTGTAATTGCATGAGAGCTGGAGCCGCATCAGGCCGGCAGGGCGGCATTGACCTTTGAACTCTTTGAAGAATTAATGAGCTACACCAACATTTCATTTCCCATTAATAAAGTGGTTTTGAATTCAAATTGAATTTGAAAAGCCTGCATGTAACAAGTATGAATAGTAATCTAAGCTTTAGTGAAGTTTCACAAATCACCTAAAGGTTTCACAAATCCCAAACATGGATTAAAATATTCTGTTATTAGAGCAGAATAATCCAGTCCAGGTTTGAAGAGTCCAGGTGTTGTAGTTTTTAACCTAGAGCCGATTAAAGATGCGGAAGGTGGTGAAAAATTGGGTGGAATCGCCCTTTAGTCTTTTCCCGAATCGGAACCAACTCCAGCTTGGTTCTGCAGACCGGGCTTCTGTGCTGGAGAGAGAAATATGGAGATTTAATTCATGACTCACTGGCAGGAACAGACGGCCAGACGAGGCTTTTCTGTCTCATGACCGTCGTTGAGTTTGTAATAATCGCCTCAGAGGCTGTTTTCTGTTCGGACCTGTTTTTCTGATCTCTGCTCTTCATGGTCAGCCGGCGGTTCTGTTGCGCTCAGTTTACAGGTCCACTGCGCTGCTGAAATCTGCCTGACTGGGCGGAAGTGAGGTCAGGAAGGAGTTTGATATGACGCAGTTTGAGACTCTGCAAACCAAGGATGCTGCTTGCTGCGCCCTTTTGGCCGACCAACGGAGGGGCCACTGGGAAGGCCCCAGTTAGCCCCGTATGCCAGTCCGTTCCTGGTAGAGACTGGATTCTAAACTGGGGCAGAAGAAACATTTGAGCTAATAACTGAGAAACTGAAGTGACATTATAAAACATACTGAGGTCATTTTAGTTCAGCATCAGTTTGAAATGTTACCAAACAACAAACTGTGAGTCACATCTGCTGTTCCTTGGAGCTCCACCTGTTAATTACCAGGTGTAATTATTATTATTATTGTCTTCGTTCTTCAGCTCATCTTCCTCATATCTGTGGTGTAAATTTGAGGCAATGATGCCTTTTAGGATTCACTGGTTTTATAACCCATTACTGGACAATCCTCTGTAAATGTCCTCTGGTTTCATGAAGGAAAGGTGGAAAATCAGTTGAAGTCCAAAACAAATGTCATGTTGTGAGAAATCACTGAGTTATTAGCATCTGGTGTTTTAATACATGGCTGCAGCTGTGCTCAGTTTTCTGGTTCAGTGACATTCCTTTGCAGGTGTTTCTGTCTTACCATCAGTACAAATAACTGAACAGAATGAGCCCGGGGCAAATACCTGTCCCAGGTGTTTGGCCAATCATCACCGTCCCCTCCTCGTCTCCAGGTTTATTTAATCCGGTGACGCCAGCAGAGACCAACAGAAGAAGCAGCATCCGCCGGACAGAGACGCCAAATCGGCCCAGCAGCTCCGGTCACCAGAGAGCCACCTTCATCATCACCTTCATCATCCTCCTGTAGAGGGTAAGACCCGCTGGACGCTCTTCTGCTCATCCATGGAGACATTTCTCACAGAAAACCAAATTCTCTGAGGGGGAAAGAGGAAACATTCACAGCAACAGAGCCACGTAGAAAAACAACCGAAAATTATTACCATCTATTTGCAAAATCACCACCACAACAAGCTTTTAACCATAAATTCTCCAGATGGAGGATAGTTTCACAAAAACTTTGTTAACGTTTCATAAACTTTATGTTGACAGAAATTGATTTGGAGAAATTTTACTTCCCCAAATTGTAGCTATGTTACAAAAAAGGTTTTTTTCAATTTGGTCCAAAATCTCCACATAAATTTGCATTTTGGTGCATCTGATGATGAATTGTTAAAATATGATTCATGTTTTGATCAGTTACTTTTTACCAAATGCTTTTCTGCTCTTAATTGAGTCGTTTCCTGGACGGAAACTTTTTACTTTTACTTGAGTCAAAATATGTTGAACTATTGCTTCTCTAACTTGAATAAAATTTGTGGTGTAAAGTTACCCTGAGAGCTTTACAGAATCAGAAACTTTGACTTTGATTCTCTGAGCGTCTATGCACCACAAATCTGGAACAAACCACCAGAAAACTGCAGAACAGCTGAAACACTGAGTTCCTTTAAATCCAGACTAAAAACTCAGCTGGTTAGAGCTGATTTGGAAACATAATCATGAAACATTGATCAATAATCTGATGTGCAAAATGTAAAGCTGTTGACTTTATATTTTTATGTTTTTATGATGTAACGTTCTTTGAAATGCCTTGTTGCTGAAAGGTGCTCTACAAATAACATTTGATTTGGCTGATTGATTGTTGCCATGTCAGGAAACTTTCCAGGGTGCGTTTCTTAGGAAGGTCAAACTAAACCACAGAAGAACACACACAGCCTCCAGCTGTTTGTGTTGGCATCAGGCTGAGCACTGAATGCCAGCTGCTTCCTGTTGGACGTCGTTCCAACCAGAGTTTAGCTGCTTCGTCTGTTTGGTGTCAGGCTCTTTGTTACACAAGCAGTTTTGTGAGGTGACATGATTCAGCTCACTACCAGCGCTGCTGTTTGGATCAACCAGACTCACTACAGATCAAAACCAGGACCGGATCATTTTGAAGCCTCAGAATCTGGCAACAGATCAGAAAGAGTTGGAAGTTGCCAGATATTGCCATTAATCCACTTTAAGTTTTGGTTTAACATCAGGACTTCAGATTTCTGGGAGAAATCTGAAACAAATATCATCATTTAGGTCCTGCTGCTGATTCATCTGCCTTGTTGTCAGTAACTTTACAGCCTGTGTTTGTACAGAGGACATTTGTGGCCCCTGCAGGTGTCCCTGTGGCCCCAGGTGGCTTCCTCACCTCCAAGGAAGACAAACCAGCAACAGATTCTGCCTCAAAGGAATTCATTCATGACTGAAATAAAACGAGACATTCAAACTTCAACAATAAACTTAGCAGAAAGTAAAAACTGATTTATGTTTCATGTGATGTTCTGTTTTCCAGCTCTCTGATTGGTCGCCTCCAACATGCTCTGCCTCCTGCTCCTCTTCCTCTCTGCTGCCATGTTGCTGCCAGGTGAGTTCCTGCAGTTAGAAGCAGTTTCTGCTGAGTCAGTGAAGATGGAGGAACGGAGCTCCTGCTGCCATCTTGGTCTCCAAACAGACCAACTGATGCTGGTTTATTCATCTACAGATTGTCATGTTGCTGCCAGACTCTGGTTCTCATCTCATGTGTCTCTGTGTTTCAGGAGCTGCTGACCAGCTTGCAGTATTTGCTAGTAACACAGAGGTGGACATCAGCTCATGCCCCATCACGTACTTTGGACAGAAATACGAACAACTTTATGTGAGTAAAATGACTGGATGAACCTCTACTAATTATTGCTTAGTCAGACGCATGATGATGATGATGATGATGATGGTGATGATGATGGTGATGGTGATGATGATGATGTTGATGATGATGATGATGTTGCTGATGATGATGATGATGATGATGATGTTGCTGATGATGATGATGATGATGTTGCTGATGATGATGATGATGATGTTGCTGATGATGATGATGATGATGATGATGATGATGATGATGGTGATGTTGATGATGATGATGATCTCTGCAGCTTCAGAGCTCTGAGTCTGCCTGCTTTTATTTTGAAGCAAACACAGGAAGTAGGAGTCCAGAGGATTTCTGCTCATTTAATCAGAAACTGCTCTGTAGAGTTTTATTCCTCAGGACTTCCAGACTCTTTTCTCTTCTTGATGAATCTTTGTGGGTCGGTTTTTCTTTGACTTGTTGTGTTTCTGTTTTTTCAGCTGAACTTCACCAGTGACAACTTTGTTCTCTGTTTCACCGGCTTTTATGAGCCTCAGGGCAGAGGAGACTGCTTGGTGGCGCCTCAAACAGACAACACACAGTTTTATCTTCAAAGTGTGCCTGACTATGTTGAACTGCAAAACATCGTCCAGAATCTGCCAAGCATTAAGAACACTGGGGAGTGCTACATGTTCTTTATGAACTCTGCAGTAAGTTCTGTTCAGTGATTTAAATCTGTTTTCTGGTTTTAGAAAAGACTTAAACACAAAACATTGATGGAAGAATATGAATGAACTGATAGAACTGTATGAGCTGTTTACGTTTAGTTCTTATATTTTATTCATTGTTTATATCGCCTATAGTATGTAATTATGTTTCATGCTAAGACTTTTTGTGAAAACCTTTTGACTGGATCAAACCTGCTGACTGTTTTTTTGTATTTTTTTTAGTACACTTTTCTTCTAGTAAACTTTGGATCACAAAGTGCTTTTATGAATGTAGACCAACCAGTGGTAAGTCTTTACATCTTTTACAAAATACAGGAAAAGCTTTGAGTTAATAATTAAATATTGTCAGATCTAAACATCTACCTGAAGATTTTCCTGATTATATTCAGTTTTTATCAAGACATCCTTTAGACTCCACGTCCACTGGCGTGGACATGATGTTTTTCTGGGATTAAACTAATAAAAATATTAGGGAATTGGTTATTTACATGATGCTTGTTATAGTTTGGTTTATTATTAAGCAAAAACAATAAAGTTTAGACCCTTAAGTTGATACTAGTGAGTTTCAGTCATCCAGACGAGCATGTGACTGAAAACAGACGGGGAGGAGGAAGCTTCTGTTTTACTTCAAAAATATTCTTTATGTTCATAGCAGCACAGAAAAGTTTTCTCTGTATATTTTTAAGTATTTCCAGTAATAGTATTTGAAAGTATTTTGAACATTTTTCCTCTCATTAAATCGTAGGACTTTTTTTAAAGTTGAATGTCCATCCCAATGGACATCAGGACTTTGTGTTGGCTGTACAGCGCCTAATTATTCAGTGTTACTGTGCAAAGAAAGAAGCATGTCTGAACATTTCATAGCCAGTTTGTGATTTCATAATGATTTTCTGTTATTTTCTCAATGATGGAGTAAAAACTGTCAAACCTTCTTGAACTGACGGTACATCAAGAAATTTCTGATCCAGTGATTGGATGAGGAAAATAAGCCACAGGAATTAGATGGTAAATTGAGAAGTAAAGCATTCCCAGTTTTTCAGTGTCTCATCCAGAGAAGTTCAGCTTCACAGTGAATCAGTGGGTGTTGTTGTCCTGCTAGATCAAATTATCAGTCTGTAAACACAAAAATCTGAGAAAAAAGTCAGAGCCGACTGGATGCAAGACGCCATAATGCACAGAAAAACACATTTCTGCTGTAAGAAATGTAAAATCCAAACTGAAACTGCTTCAAGGTGTTCATAAAAATAAAGGTTACATGGAAATAGCCAGCAGTTTGATAACTGTGTAATCTATTGTTATATGTTTACATCACTACAAATAATAGCATGTCAATACATCTGAAAGTTCAATGGCCATCACTAAAGTCAAAGCTATATTTTATATTATTTATTCTCTATTCAGACATGCACACTGATAAACAAAACAGCAAAATCCAGTTTAAAAGGTTGAGACCATGAGTTATTGCATGAAGCTCTGCGGGGAAAGTATAGAAGTTTTCATGACGTTCTACGTTCATTTAGTCAAGATGTCCATTACAATGGACACCATGAAAAACATAGAAACATGAGACAAAAAACATATAGAAACATGAGACAGGAAAAATGTCTGTTTCGCTCTTTAGAGTAAAAATCAGCTGAGTAAACAAAGTTTTGGCTCAAAGAAAGAAATGAGTTTTTATCAAGACATTTTTAATGAAATCAGTTTTTATTCTGTGTTGAGTCTCTGTGGTTCTGACTCTGTTGTTCTGCAGTTCACTGATTTTCTGGTGGATGGAAACAAAGTTTTCCCTCCGAGTGTTGCAAACCAGCAAGCCTACGCAGATCTGAGCGGCTGCAGGTCATCAGGTCAGTGAACCTCTGAATCCAAACCTGAACTTTGAGATTCAGTGAAACAGTTTTTCCTCAGATAAACTGAGTTTCTGAGTTTTCTGTCTCTTCCTTCGTTTCTCAGGCGTTCTGTTCAGACCTGGAGACGTTGTCAGCTCTGATCCAATAACCTGCAGGACTCTCACCTGTTCTCAGTCTGCAGTCCTCCAGAAAACCAGCTGTGGGCCCACGGAGCGTTGTCAAGGCAACGGCGTGTAAATATGGTCATTTTTACTTATTTACACGCTCAAAGTCCTGCTACTAAAAACAGCACTTTGAAGGGTGCTTTATAAATAAATTGATTGATTGATTTTGTATTTGAAAAGTGGGAAAGAGAAAAATGTGTTTTCAAATTTGACTCATGAAGTTAAATTTCACTGGAGCTGTGGTCTTTTTCACAGCAAGCATTAACTTTCAAGGAGCAGCAGGAAGTGTTAAATGAGCTTTTATTGTGAAGGAGAAGCACGAAGTGATAAATGAGCTTTTATTGTGAAGGAGAAGCATGAAGTGATAAATGAGGTTTTATTGTGAAGGAGAAGCATGAAGTGATAAATGAGCTTTTATTGTGAAGGAGCAGCAGGAAGTGAGCAGCGGTGGAGAACAGATCAGAGATCAGTGAGGCTGAAATGAATCTTTCTGCACAGCAGTTGGTCTAAATCTGAGTCCTTCACATCAGTCAGACCTCAGTAACATACTGACTACTGATCCAGAGAGCTGGAGGAGTAGAGCGCCCCCTGGTGGCTGTGGCCCCCAGCAACAGGTCTTGATGTTTGTTTCTGCCTCCACCAGCTGCTCCTCTGCCTCCTCGTTGGGCTCCGTCTGCACGGTGACGGGTCCGGCTGTGGTGGACTTCCAGGGCCAGCAGAACTCTGTGAAGGACCGGTGCTGGTACTCTCTGCTGAGGATCCCATCAGGCCCAGACTTCCAGGTTCTGGCCCACTTCCAGGAGCGGCGCCGTAAAGACGTGAGCTTCCTGGACGGCGTGACGCTGCGACTGAACGGGTTCACATCGGCCGTTGACATCCAGCTGAAACAAGGAGGCAGAGTTCTGGTGAGCCGCTGCAGACGCTTCATGGCTTCCAGCAGGGCCGTAATCTGGATCCTGGGGTTCTGGGGGCCCAGCCCAGGAACCTCTGGATTTATGAAACAAATGCAACTTTTTCTGCTGCTAAAGAGCAAACTGATACTTATAAGAGACTGACATGAAGTTAAAACAAAATCATTTTAAATGTTCACAACAGGAAAACACTAGCAATGAATTTGATGATTAAATTTCCTAATTTAAAAGTTTTGATTAAAAAAATCTTAGACTTTATAGTTTTTGTGGTTTCTTATCTCCTGAACCCAAAAGAACTGAAACAGTTTTGAACTTTTTTTTTCTATCAGCTTTGATCCTAAAGACAACTTATAAAAAATATTTTCTGAGTTTTAGCTGAAAACAAAAGTCAGATTCAGTTTTAGTTGAACTTTTTCAGTTGGTTCATAATTTGTTTCAGTCATTCTGTGTGTGTGTGTTTAAAGCTTTCCTCATGCTACAGAACCTTTTCAGAGCTGCTGAGTCACAGGTCCGCTGTAGTCTGAAGTTTGTAGGTGAAGCAGCGTCTCTCTGCTGCTTCACCAGCAGGGGGCGCCACCTTCCGAAGCCCCTCCAGACTCGCCTGTAGCTCCTTTTCTCAGACAGACCTCCAGGTTTCTGTGGCTCAGCCTCTGAGTTCTGACAGTCCGCTGTGTCTCTGTGGGTCGCAGCTGAACGGCTCGCCGCTGACCCTCAGCGGCTCGGTTCAGACGGGTCACGGTGTGAACCTCTCCAAGGACCAAACTGGAGTCACTGTCCAGGCGTCCCTGTCCGACTTCTCTGCTTCTGTCTTCTTTGACGGCTCCACGGCTCAGATCCACCTGAAAGGTACAGAGCATCAGATGAGTTTGGATCCTGAGGATCGCTGCTGTCCTGCAGTCTGATGCTGATTGTCTCTCGCTGCGTCCTGAACCCGTCCAGGTTCTTATGGACTGCCTCTGCAGGGTCTGTGTGGAAACGCCAGCAGGTCTCTGAGTGAAGAGCGGCTCTCTGAGGACGGCTCCACCAGGTCAGACCTCCTTACCGACCGACCGCTGCTGGACGGACGGACTGCAGGTAAACTCAGGAATCGGTCCTGACCTTGTTGTGTGTCGCCCCCTAGCTGTGAGGCGCAGTACACCGACGCTACTGACACAACCACCAGCTGCACCAAGATGGCTGAACGGTGAGCACATTGATCCAGAACCTTTAGTCTGAGTTTCTCTCTGATCTCTGGGGGAAACTTCATGTTTCATGGTGTTTGATGCCTCGTGACGTCAGTTGTGATGGGAGACGAATCCGTTTATTGATCATTGATTGTCTCCATGTGGAGCAGCTGTAGCCTCCTGAAGGAGGCGCCCTTCTCCTCCTGCGGCGTGGACCCAGAGCCCTACATGGCCGCCTGCACAGACACTTTGTGCCGCTATCCGGATCTGGATGGCCTCAGCTGTCGGTTCCTGGAGGCCTACGCCAGAGCCTGCAGCCTGCAGAGCAGCGCCGCACCGGAGGACTGGAGGTCCAAGGCTCAGTGCTGTAAGACCTGCTGCCCTCCGTCTGCTCCATGAATCTGCTGCTGCTGCTGCTTTTCACAGTAATGCATCTGCTCTGCAGCGCCCCCTGGGGCCGTCTGTCAGGACAGGACCTGCAGCGATCACGAGTTCTGTGGAGAGAAGACAGCTGGAGGAGAAACTCGCTGCTTCTGTCGGGCCATTTTTGCCTCCAAGTACAGACAGACGAACTCTTTGGGTAGGACAGCTGTGACCTGAGAACAGGCCTTAATGTTTGGAGGAAACCCTCTGACTGCCTCTCCTCACCAACGCTGTAACCTCCAGGTGATCCGCCGGTCTGCAGGCAGAGCTCTACTTCTCTCTCTCTGGTCGGGTGTCTCCTGGAGGACAAAGGCATCGACTACTCTGACTTACAGCTCAAAGATCCGACCTGCAGAGGTCAGATGGACCAGCAGACCCACATGGTGACCTTCAGCTTCAACAGCACCGACCTCTGTGGGACTGAGGTCACGGTGGGTTCGCGCTCTGCTTCGGGACCTTGATGTGGAGGCAACTTTCACAGGTCAGCTTTTGGTACGGAGTTAATGTTTCTGTTTGCAGACCCACAACAGCCAAACCATCTACAAGAACACCATCATGACACAGAACCTCTCCTCTGGAGGAATCACTCGCCAAGACCAGGTCTACATCGGGTTTTCCTGCGTTGAGACCCAGCCGGACATACAGACGGTGGCTTTCAGGATCAAAGACAGGTGGGTGTTGATCCCATCAGGTAAACTTGTGGTTTTAGTTTCAGAATCAGGTGAAAAAGATTCAGTAAAACATTACAGAATAGTTTGGTCAGTTTCTGTAGGAATAGATTGATATAACAGAGTCCAATCCTTTCTCTTTATGATTCAGGTCAAAGTGATTTTACAGATTTGGCCAAAAGCTTAAACACTCTATGAAATACTAGATGTAGCTACGTTGTCCTATCATAGATATATGTTGCATAGAAAACATAACTTTGAAGAGTTGGAAGCTTTTAGACTCCTGTAACTTGGGTCGTTCCTTCATCAACGTGTCTGTAGCGTAAAATTGAGCTGAATGCAGTTTGGTTCCCCTACGAGATGAACCCGTCGTCATAGCAACATCGTGACGGCCCACAGCGTCTGTTGACGAGGGCAGTGATTGGATGTGGCCTGTGAACAAGCAGGAAGCAGAGGGGAAATAATGGGAGGCAAAACAGGTGCAGAAAACCAAGACATAACAAAACCTACTAGAAAGAAAAGAAGCTCCGGTTAAGCTGACGTAAAAACTGAAACACCAAGGAGACGACCACAGCTAGCATCTCCATATGACAGTACAAACCTGCTGGATGCAGAAAGCAAAGTAAAATCTTTGAGCAGTCAGAAGTAGAAGCAGACTCCTGCCAGCTGTGTGTGTCCTCTGCAGCTCTGTGGTTCAGTTCATCTCATCCGGACTTTGGAATTACTCTCTGACCATGAAGGCCTACACCGACGCCCACCGAACTCAAGCTGTGGCCTCAAACACCAAAGTTCGCCTGAACCAGAAGATCTGGGTGGAGCTGGACGCCAACGGCCTGAATGAAAGCCTGGTTGCCTTGGTGATGGACTCCTGCTGGGCGACGGACAAGGAATCGGCCAACGCTAGCCGTAAACATTACCTGATCAAGAACGGGTGAGACCGCTGCCCATATTCAGCCTCTGTGACCTTTCTAACCTCTCTGATCCGACCACCAACGTTTGATTTGACGCTTGTGAGCAGTTGTCCAAACCCTGAGGACCAGACGGTGAGCGTGGAGGCAAACGGAAAGGGAACCTCCAACTCCTTCTCCTTCAACATGTTCCAGTTCATTGGGAGCTCAGCTGAGGTCTACCTGCACTGCAAACTGCAGCTCTGCATCAAACAGGAGAACACCTGCGTCAAGGTGCAGCTTCTCTGAATCTCACTCACCTCAGGATGTTTGACGCTAACACACTATGAGAGACAAAGTTCAGCTTTGACAGTCATTGAAATGTAGACTTGTCTGTCCTTCACTTCTAGACGTGTGGTGGAACTCGGAGACGCAGATCTGTCCGGTCCCAGTCTGGAGCTGCTGCCTTCATCAGCATGGCTTGGACTGCCTAGGTAAGACTGTCTGTTATTCTGACATATTATTATTATTATTATTATTATTATTATTATTATTATTATTATTATTATTATTATTATTCACATTTATAATTGTTCCTTCCCATTAATCCTTTAGTGATTATCTCAGATGGGGTCAGTGGATCAGTAGCTTGAACTCTCCACTAGGGGTCGTAACTAGTCGTCTAGTTTACGGTAACACCGCTGGATCTTTAGACACGGTTGCAGGACCATGAAAATGAAAACCTCAAACTCTGATAGTCGTCACATCAATGGAGACAGAAATAGAAATGGACAAAGTTCCTGATGGATGGGAAGAGAGACCAAGCTTGAACTTTTTACAGGGTTTGTTTTTGTGACAAAATGTTGGTGTTAAGCTTTTTAAAGGAAGATTTCCTGAGTTTTGCACATAATGTTTGAGTTATTAAAATATGAGGGGAAAAACTTTTCATCATCTTGTAAAGCTGATGTCCAGTTGAACCACAGCAGTTTGTGAAGTCTGGTTCAAACTTTGCTCCTGTTGTCTTTTCAGGTGAAGGACCTCAAACTCCATGAAGATCCAGTCTGTGGACCGGTTCTGATCCAGACCCGGGTGTTATGAGGAAATCTCTGACACATAGCGGTTCTACTGCTGAGCGTTTCTTTGTATTAATCAAATGTGGTGAAGGGAAGTGAGTGAAACACTAAACTAATCAGAGTTTATAGTTGGTCTTCAATGAAAGAAGCTTTTTGATTCTCACGTTGTCTGAGCTCAACACATTGTAGATGTGAAACATCCCATAATGCACAGAGGAAAACAGAGAGCAGAATGAGGCTGCAGTGGTTCACAGTGAGCTTCAATGTTTCAGTCAGCTCTACAATCAGGAGGAATTTGATTTCATTTCTAGTCTCAATGATCAGTAAAGGTTTAGCAGGGATTGGTGGCTGTTACTGAGCCGTTTTTCTTCTTCTGAAGCTGAAATTTACAGAAACTCCAACATGACGTTTGTAGGTTGATGTCAGTTTTTAACATCTATAAAATTATTATCATGTTAAGTTTTCAATTCAGAAAGTTAAAGCAGAGTTTTAACTCTTACAAATGTAAAACTGGAGCACTTCCCCCTCTTGTGGCTACAATTTGTATTACATACAAGCTTTAACTGGTCATTTGTTTTAATTCTTCTAAACTTAGACAGAATAAAAGCCATTTGAGGTCAAATAAATGATTTTTTTCCCCATTCTGCTTTCGGCCTTTTGTAGTTTTTCTTCAGCCTTTGGATGGATTGTTGTTGTTTCTTGTTTGGTTTTCATGTTGGACATCTGATGTGCGGCGGCGACATAAAGATCAGCACTTTTGATTTCTAATCACTAAAATATTAAAGTGTGCAATGATGATTATTAATCAAACATTTTTAATTTTTATAATAACTACTTTGGATGAAGGTGATTAAAGTTGTAATTCATGTTTTAATCAGCAAATAAACATTAAAAATAAAAGTCTGTATTTGGTCTTTTATTCATGTTGAATATCCAGGTCGGCGTGGGATATTTATGTATTTAGATTACAAAAGGCATTTATTTGACAAGATAATCAAAGTCTTTATTACTAAAAGTTTTGTTGAAATTTGATCATTTTGATGGATTTAGATGAAACTGACTGTTTTAAGGTCAAAGTTGTGTAATTGCATGAGAGCTGGAGCCGCATCAGGCTGGCAGGGCCGCATTGACCTTTGAACTCTTTGAAGAATTAATGAGCTACACCAACATTTAATTTCCCATTAATAAAGTGGTTTTGAATTCAAATTGAATTTGCAAAACCTGCATGTAACAAGTATGAATAGTAATCTAAGCTTTAGTGAAGTTTCACAAATCACCTAAAGGTTTCACAAATCCCAAACATGGATTAAAATATTCTGTTATTAGAGCAGAATAATCCAGTCCAGGTTTGAAGAGTCCAGGTGTTGTAGTTTTTAACCTAGAGCCGATTAAAGATGCGGAAGGTGGTGAAAAATTGGGTGGAATCGCCCTTTAGTCATTTCTCGAATCGGAACCAACTTCAGCTTGGTTCTGCAGACCGGGCTTCTCTGCTGGAGAGAGAAATATGGAGATTTAATTCATGACTCACTGGCAGGAACAGACGGCCAGACGAGGCTTTTCTGTCTCATGACCGTCGTTGAGTTTGTAATAATCGCCTCAGAGGCTGTTTTCTGTTCGGACCAGTTAGAAAAATCATCTAAGTTCATTTACTTGTGAGTTTATTTGAAAGGTTATGTTTTCATATTATTATTTTCTGTGTTGTTTACTTTACTCCTTTTCTTCGGTGAAATACTATTAACCATTTTTAGGATGTTTGCCTGGAGGCTAGAGAAGTTTGCACATTCCTGTGTTATCAGCTACATGTGTAACTGATTAGTTGTGGTCAGCCACATGCCCTTGTAAGGGCATGTCCACAGAAGGTTCCAGACCACCCTGTAGAAAAAGGTCATTGGTCAAATTCTTTGTGTGACTACATGAAAAAGCCCAACCTCCTTCCTTGTATTTTCTAATAAAGCGAAATGCAGACAAAGATCGGGCAGAGTTGATTCCAGACAGTGTTTGACGGCGGCTTTCCGCGTCTCGGATCTTCCCTCCTTTTCTGCAGAAATGAAAATTGTGTCTCTGGTTGAATCTTTGCAAGTTAGGAATTAAAATAAACCTATCATTTGGGGGCTCGTTCAGGGATTCCCAACATACCCACCGCTGACGGAAGGAGTAAGACGAGCTGAAATCTGCCGGCAGTATTCTGAAAAGTCCCGGGGGGCAATTTCCTCGCTGGGCCAGTGTCTTAGGTCAACCTCCTTCTGCCAACGGTGGATTGACGGGACTCAAAACCGAGACAGAGAAGGATTCAACCAAGTAAGTAAATGGGATGTTACAAGCGGTTTTCAAGTCCCCCGTTTGACATCAAGAAAAAAAAAAAAAAAAAGGGAAAGTATAAAAAACACACGTAGGGAAAGGCAATAAATGTGATACCTAAAAAACAGTGGGAAAGGTGAGTGGTGGGCTTGTTGGGGATGATCATCAAGAATTCTCCACTCAAATCATTTATTGAATTTAGTCCAAGCGAGAATTACCACAACAAGAACTTGGCCACCACCCTACTCTTCCTATCCCCCGTTCTGTAGAGTCCACCCTAGGTGTGTAAAGAACGGGATGAACACACTGTAAAATATGGGTTTTTCACACGGGAAGGAGAAAAGTCTTAAAGGGGATGAGAAGTTAATGTGTCAGATGGAGCCAGGAAACTTAAAGTACCTGACTAAATGGAAAAAGAAGTACGGTGTAGATGGTGTGTTGAAAGTAAAATAAAGAAAAAACGTGGTGTTTCGGTTTTAAAATAAGGGTTAAGTAAAAAACTGGTACCAGAAAACAGGAAATTATTGGTTGTTGTTAGATTCTAACATAAGTTTGAGATGTCTCTTTATAAATGTGCACGGTATTTAAAACAGGTTCCTGAAGACTAAAGTTTAAAATTAATTAAATTAAAACATGAAAAATGTTAACAAAACATTGGGAAATTCCTGAAGCTTCAGTAAAATTTGATAAAAAATTAGAGTAAAATTTGATAAAATAATGAGGACAGACTGAAAATTGGTGACTGATGAAATTTTGACTGACTACAAATCTGACCAGTTGTTTTGTGTTTTGTGTTTTTTTGTTTGTGTTACAATTCATGTTGGTGTGAAAGAGTGTGTGTAATTGGAGATAAAATACCACTTGGTATTTTATGTCATATAAATACAATGAGAATGTGAACAGCACCTCTGTAAGTGGATGCCATAGGCAAGAATTTCTCACTTGGAACAACCAAGTAGAAGCAGAAATTACCCTACAGAGCATTTTTTTAGTGCTGTCTCATGGTGCAAAGTTTCCAGTTTTTAGAACACCCTATGTGTTAAACTGGACTAAATTATTCAAATTAAGCAACAACAGCAGTAAGTGTGACCTGCAGTGTGTAAAGATTGGAAGGCATTGAAAGATAGAATCCTGATAAAATAAAACATCTGAACAAATTGAAAGTAAAAATATGGGGTCTAAGGCTAAATAAATTGGTAGAACTACAGGATGAAATATAAATAAATAAAGAATAAGCCAAGAAAATGAGGTCACAGAGGATTGTGGAAATGATGTATTGGCAAATTAATAGATGACTAAATGAAAAATAAAGTAAATAAATAGATAAATACATAAATGATTAGGTAGAGAAATAAACAAAATAAAATATGTATATAGAATTGAGAACTAAAATATTAGATAAAACTGTTAATTATTCCTTCTAGGCTGAGAAGGTAGTAGTAAAAATAGAATAAAATACAATGAGCTACAATGGGACCTTTTTAATGAGTTGAGGATAAAGAAAAAACAGAAAAGATCTTTAGAGAAACAGGCCCTAACTGTAAGAGGAATTGCCCAGATAACAACAAACTGCAGCACGCGGCTGATTCTAGATAGTTTCACAATCAGTCTTTTTAAACTGACCAAAACTTTAAGATAGATAAATATTATTAAATCTACAGGACTTATTGATAATTAAGACAGGATAAATTAGAAGTAACTCTCTTGTTAAATAGAAATTGATTAAATACAGAAAAGTTTGCTAAAATTTACAAGATTTGTTGTTGAAGGATAACATTAAGTTTGAAATAAGTTATTGGTTAATGAAAAAAGATCATGTGGAACTATTGTAGAGAATCAATATTAAACTGTAATAAGAGATGATTGAAAAGTGCCTACAGAAAGAGAGGGCTGCAAATAAAATAAGAAAATAAGAAAAAAATAAAATAAATAGAACAAAACAGGAAAAAGCGACAAGTATGTTTATTTAGACAAGAGAATAATGAAGCCCAGGGAGGAGTTGCAACCCAAACTCACAGCAGCTCAGCAGGGGAGAACAAGAAGAGCTGTGCTGTAACTTCTACCCCCACTAGATTCAACTAACCAACATGTGAAGCCTCTTTACAAAACACTAGTATATGTTTTTTTAAGTATAAAGCAACCCCAAATTTTAAAATTAGATGAAACCAAAACATATCTGATGATTCAAGTGCCAAATCCTAATAAAGCAGTAGAAGAATTAGGAGTTCCTCCTGAAATCCTTATTGACTCTCTTTCCTGCCATAAAATCATTCCCTCTAAGAGGTGAAGGAAAGTTCATATGGTGGGTTAAAGATTTGTTTTGTGATCTGACAATAGAGATTGCTCAGACTAGTGTAGTGACCTTAAAACATAAAGTGTGAAATCTAAAAAATACAAGGGATTTAATTAACCTTTTTTCCTAAGGAACATAGAGATTGGCTGTTTAAATCTTAGGGTTTTGTTTGGCACCGTAGATTATAGGAAGATGTAGAGAGTCATTACCATCACATAAGGCAGGATTTTGATGTAGTTTTAGTTTCCTAAAATTCAGAGAACCATTTTCTCTTTAGTGCAGGTTGTTTAAGCAAGCAAATACATAGTGAGCAATGAAATAATGTGGAAAATGTTAAATGTAAGTTTTTTAGCATCAAAACACCAAGTCTAAATTGGTAAACATGCTTTGTCAAACGTTAGTTTAAATTCTTTGTAAAATGAATTATTTGAAAATCATAAGAGTAAAATGAAATAATGAGCTTTAAAACTGTAATGTGAAGTGTTTTTGGGAAAATAGAGTCATCTTGAAGGTTTAAATCATGCTGAAATAAATGATTCTGTTTGTTTTGAAAGTTGACCTTTTAGGGAAAAGGGCAGCATTGAATATGGGTAGAATTTCTCAGGTAAAATAATAAACCTGTTTCATCAACATCTTTATTTAAAGTAGTAGAAATTATGATACATTAGCAGGTAATGCATCATCAGGGAGGAGAATATGTTATGGGTTTACCTTTTATATTACTTAATTAGATTACTGAAACTTATATTACTTAAACAAAATATTTGAAGAACATGTCTGATCTGTACTAAACATAAAAGTGAAAGGAAAGATATTGTCTGGTGAAATATATGCTTATTTTAAATGGATTTGAGTTGTTCTCCATTAAAGATGTTCTGACAATGGGCTAAAGTATTTTGAAACCAATAGATAACAAATTTATAGTGATAATGAAGCATATTTTGGTTAATTAACTTGGGGAAATAATTATAGAAATTAAAAATATTATTGTGCTAGCCATTTTCAGAGCACTAAATTAATGGATTAAGAATGTTTTAAGAAATGTTGTGAAGAATCTGTTATTGATTAAGTTATCACTAATCAGTAGAAGTACTCAGGTGGGTCTGAGATGTGGGATTATAATGATTTTTCTAAACTTGATTTTTGTTTTGATTTACATCCATTTAAAATGACTTTGAATAAAACTTTAAATTCTACTACCAGTAAAAGGCCTAGAGAAAAATTGGTGTATTTTGAAAATGTCTGGATTTGTTAAGTTATACATTGACATTATAATTACTCCAGGTCTAACTCTTTTGAATCTTTGTTTAAGGAAAGCATGTAGAATGTTTTAGACAAACTACCAGTAAAATCTAGTTTGTTCTATAAAAGTAATTTAAACTGGACTGTTTAAATCACACTGATATTCATTGTTTTGATGGTAAATGTAAGCTATACAACTACGTCTTTAAGCTTTTGTTATTGTTTTGTTTTTGTTCAGTCTTATATTACAAGATTAGTTTAAAATGAAGATCTGCATATGCTTAACATTCAGGGCAAACATTAATTTAGAACCTTGTCTTTTGAAGCAGGTGATTACAGGGTTTCGGTGTTTTCCATCTGTTGGAGGTGTAGTATATAATAATAGAAACGTAAATTGAATGGATCAAATCCACCATTTAATGAGCAGAACTTAGTAAAACTGGACAAGCAGGAGATAAGGTTTCGCATGATGAGTTGCTCATGGCTTTCTACACACAGACTGGCCTAGAGTTCAGAGCTCCAGACCTGACTCTGGACTCTACAACAAAAGCTGTTGTCTCTGAAGAAGAGTGCGACTGCTTGGAGAAGCGGTTTCACATTTATTCCGACGATAGCAGCCACAGTGGGAACGAGCGGTGGAGAATTCACTCGGACACAGAGTGAATTGAAGATATTTGTGTTGAATACACAAATGAATGATGCCTTTGGAAAATCTGATCTCTGTTTTGTCATTGCAGTTTTGCAGCTGTTTTTCTGGTGTCCTGTGGATGTGGTCTCATTCAAAGTCTGCGTTCTTTGATAAAAGATTAAAGTAATTCCCCTGATGGAAAATAACAAAGCCAAATTTACTTTTTTAAGTTAAGCCATTGTTTGATTATGCTGACACTGATGAAGATGACACTAGAGAATGTTGTACTTATATTTCTGATGCTAATGAAACCCATTTTGATGAAGCAATGTCTGCCTTGAAAAACCTGCAACAGGCCATGTCACAGGATGCAGTTCCCTCACGAGGAGATGTTTTTTCTTGGCTCATATATGGACCATGGTGGCATCTTCTGTTGAAATTAATGATGGTTCTTCTTATTATTCTTTTCTTGTTTTGTATTTTTACTGCCTGCATTATTCCATGTTTAAAATCAATGATAGCTAAAACTGTTGGAAATGTTATGTATCACTATCAACTTGTTGCCTCCATCTCTGAGGGAAACTCTGATGTCTAACGTTGTGACCATACATTGAAAATGTGCCAGCAAGAAATGTGTTTTTGATGTCTGTGTTAGACTTCATAAATAATAATATGAAAAACAGGAGGGAATGTTAGAAAAATTATCTAAGTTCATTTACTTGTGAGTTTATTTGAAAGGTTATGTTTTCATATTATTATTTTGTGTGTTGTTTACTTGACTCCTTTTCTTCTGTGAAATACTATTAACCATTTTTAGGATGTTTGCCTGGAGGCTAGAGAAGTTTGCACATTCCTGTGTTATCAGCTACATGTGTAATTGATTAGTTGTGGTCAGCCCATGCCCTTGTAAGGGCATGTCCACAGAAGGTTCCAGAACACCCTGTAGAAAAAGGTCATTGGTCAAAATCTTTGTGTGACTATGTGAAAAACCCCAACCTCCTTCCTTGTATTTTCTAATAAAGCCAAATGCAGACAAAGATCGGGCAGAGATGATCCCAGACAGTGTTTGACGGCGGCTTTCCGCGTCTCGGATCTTCCCTCCTTTTCTGCAGAAAAGAAAATTCTGCCTCTGGTTGAATCTTTGCAAGTTAGGAATTAAAATAAACCTATCAGACCAGTTTTTCTGATCTCTGCTCTTCATGGTCAGCCGGTGGTTCTGTTGCGCTCAGTTTACAGGTCCACTGCGCTGCTGAAATCTGCCTGACTGGGCGGAAGTGAGGTCAGGAAGGAGTTTGATATGACGCAGTTTGAGACTCTGCAAACCAGGGATGCTGCTTGCTGCGCCCTTTTGGCCGACCAACGGAGGGGCCACTGGGAAGGCCCCAGTTAGCCCCGTATGCCAGTCCGTTCCTGGTAGAGACTGGATTCTAAACTGGGGCAGAAGAAACATTTGAGCTAATAAGTGAGAAACTGAAGTGACATTATAAAACATACTGAGGTCATTTTAGTTCAGCATCAGTTTGAAATGTTACCAAACAACAAACTGTGAGTCACATCTGCTGTTCCTTGGAGTTACACCTGTTAATTACCAGGTGTAATTATTATTATTATTGTCTTCATTCTTCAGCTCATCTTCCTCATATCTGTGGTGTAAATTTGAGGCAATGATGCCTTTTAGGATTCACTGGTTTTATAACCCATTACTGGACAATCCTCTGTAAATGTCCTCTGGTTTCATGAAGGAAAGGTGGAAAAACAGTTGAAGCCCAAAACAAATGTCATGTTGTGAGAAATCACTGAGTTATTAGCATCTGGTGTTTTAATACATGGCTGCAGCTGTGCTCAGTTTTCTGGTTCAGTGACATTCCTTTGCAGGTGTTTCTGTCTTACCATCAGTACAAATAACTGAACAGAATGAGCCCGGGGCAAATACCTGTCCCAGGTGTTTGGCCAATCATCACCGTCACCTCCTCGTCTCCAGGTAGGACGGAGACGCCAAATCGGCCCAGCAGCTCCGGTCACCAGAGAGCCACCTTCATCATCACCTTCATCATCCTCCTGTAGAGGGTAAGACCCGCTGGACGCTCTTCTGCTCATCCATGGAGACATTTCTCACAGAAAACCAAATTCTCTGAGGGGGAAAGAGGAAACATTCACAGCAACAGAGCCACGTAGATAAACAACCCAAGATTATTACCATCTATTTGCAAAATCACCACCACAACAAGCTTTTAACCATAAATTCTCCAGATGGAGGAAACTTTCACAAAAACTTTGTTAAAGTTTCATAAACTTTATCATGACAGAAATTGATTTGGAGACATTTTACTTCCCCAAATTGTAGCTATGTTACAAAAGAAAAAGGTTTTTCAATTTGGTCCAAAATTTCCACATAAATTTGCATTTTGGTGCATCTGATGATGAATTGTTAAAATATGATTCATGTTTTGATCAGTTACTTTTTACCAAATGCTTTTCTGCTCTTAATTGAGTCGTTTCCTGGATGGAAACTTTTTACTTTTACTTGAGTAAAAATATGTTGAACTATTGCTTCTCTAACTTGAGTAAAATTTGTGGTGTAAAGTTACCCTGAGAGCTTTACAGAATCAGAAACTTTGACTTTGATTCTCTGAGCTTCTATGCACCAAAAATCTGGAACAAACCACCAGAAAACTGCAGAACAGCTGAAACACTGAGTTCCTTTAAATCCAGACTAAAAACTCAGCTGGTTAGAGCTGATTTCAAAACATAATCATGAAACATTGATCAATAATCTGATGTGCAAAATGTAAAGCTGTTGACTTTATATTTTTATGTTTTTATGATGTAACGTTCTTTGAAATGCCTTGTTGCTGAAAGGTGCTCTACAAATAAAATTTGATTTGGCTGATTGATTGTTGCCATGTCAGTAAACTTTCCAGGGTGCGTTTCTTAGGAAGGTCAAACTAAACCACAGAAGAACACACACAGCCTCCAGCTGTTTGCATCAAACAGGAGAACACCTGTTTCAAGGTGCAGCTTCTCTGAATCTCACTCACCTCAGGATGTTTGACGCTAACACACTATGAGAGACAAAGTTCAGCTTTGACAGTCATTGAAATGCAGACTTGTCTGTCCTTCACTTCTAGACGTGTGCTGGAACTCGGAGACGCAGGTCTGTCCGGTCCCAGTCTGGAGCTGCTGCCTTCATCAGCATGGCTTGGACTGCCTAGGTAAGACTGTCTGTTATTCTGACATTTTATTATTATTATTATTGTTATTCACATTTATAATTGTTCCTTCCCATTAATCCTTTAGTGATTATCTCAGATGGGGTCAGTGGATCAGTAGCTTGAACTCTCCACTAGGGGTCGTAACTAGTCGTCTAGTTTACGGTAACACAGCTGGATCTTTAGACACGGTTGCAGGATTATGAAAATGAAAACCTCAAACTCTGATAGTCGTCACATCAATGGAGACAGAAATAGAAATGGACAAAGTTCCTGATGGATGGGAAGAGAGACCAAGCTTGAACTTTTTACAGGGTTTGTTTTTGTGACAAAATGTTGGTGTTGAGCTTTTTAAAGGAAGATTTCCTGAGTTTTGCACATAATGTTTGAGTTATTAAAATACGAGGGGAAAAACTTTTCATCATCATGTAAAGCTGATGTCCAGTTGAACCACAGCAGTTTGTGAAGTCTGGTTCAAACTTTGCTCCTGTTGTCTTTTCAGGTGAAGGACCTCAAACTCCATGAAGATCCAGTCTGTGGACCGGTTCTGATCCAGACCCGGGTGTTATGAGGAAATCTCTGACACATAGCGGTTCTACTGCTGAGCGTTTCTTTGTATTAATCAAATGTGGTGAAGGGAAGTGAGTGAAACACTAAACTAATCAGAGTTTATAGTTGGTCTTCAATGAAAGAAGCTTTTTGATTCTCACCTTGTCTGAGCTCAACACATTGTAGATCTGAAACATCCCATAATGCACAGAGGAAAACAGAGAGCAGAATGAGGCTGCAGTGGTTCACAGTGAGCTTCAATGTTTCAGTCAGCTCTACAATCAGGAGGAATTTGATTTCATTTCTAGTCTCAATGATCAGTAAAGGTTTAGCAGGGATTGGTGGCTGTTACTGAGCCGTTTTTCTTCTTCTGAAGCTGAAATTTACAGAAACTCCAACATGACGTTTGTAGGTTGATGTCAGTTTTTAACATCTATAAAATTATTATCAAGTTGAGTTTTCAATTCAGAAAGTTAAAGCAGAGTTTTAACTCTTACAAATGTAAAACTGGAGCACTTCCCCCTCTTGTGGCTACAATTTGTATTACATACAAGCTTTAACTGGTCATTTGTTTTAATTCTTCTAAACTTAGACAGAATAAAAGCCATTTGAGGTCAAATAAATGATTTTTTTCTCATTCTGCTTTCGGCCTTTTGTAGTTTTTCTTCAGTCTTTGGATGGATTGTTGTTGTTTCTTGTTTGGTTTTCATGTTGGACATCTGATGTGCGGCGGCGACATAAAGATCAGCACTTTTGACTTCAAATCACTAAAATATTGAAGTGTGCAATGATGATTATTAATCAAACATTTTTAGTTTTTATAATAACTACTTTGGATGAAGGTGATTAAAGTTGTAATTCATGTTTTAATCAGCAAATAAACATTAAAAATAAAAGTCTGTATTTGGTCTTTTATTCATGTTGAATATCCAGGTCAGCGTGGGATATTTATGTATTTAGATTACAAAAGGCATTTATTTGACAAGATAATCAAAGTCTTTATTACTAAAAGTTTTGTTGAAATTTGATCATTTTGATGGATTTAGATGAAACTGACTGTTTTAAGGTCAAAGTTGTGTAATTGCATGAGAGCTGGAGCCGCATCAGGCCGGCAGGGCGGCATTGACCTTTGAACTCTTTGAAGAATTAATGAGCTACACCAACATTTAATTTCCCATTAAGAAAGTGGTTTTGAATTCAAATTGAATTTGAAAAGTCTGCATGTAACAAGTATGAATAGTAATCTAAGCTTTAGTGAAGTTTCACAAATCACCTAAAGGTTTCACAAATCCCAAACATGGATTAAAATATTCTGTTATTAGAGCAGAATAATCCAGTCCAGGTTTGAAGAGTCCAGGTGTTGTAGTTTTTAACCTAGAGCCGATTAAAGATGCGGGAGGTGGTGAAAAATTGGGTGGAATCGCCCTTTAGTCATTTCCCCAATCGGAACCAACTTCAGCTTGGTTCTGCAGACCGGGCTTCTCTGCTGGAGAGAGAAATATGGAGATTTAATTCATGACTCACTGGCAGGAACAGACGGCCAGACGAGGCTTTTCTGTCTCATGACCGTCGTTGAGTTTGTAATAATCGCCTCAGAGGCTGTTTTCTGTTCGGACCAGTTTTTCTGATCTCTGCTCTTCATGGTCAGCCGGCGGTTCTGTTGCGCTCAGTTTACAGGTCCACTGCACTGCTGAAATCTGCCTGACTGGGCGGAAGTGAGGTCAGGAAGGAGTTTGATATGACGTAGTTTGAGACTCTGCAAACCAAGGATGCTGCTTGCTGCGCCCTTTTGGCTGTCCAACGGAGGGGCCACTGGGAAGGCCCCAGTTAGCCCCGTATGCCAGTCCGTTCCTGGTAGAGACTGGATTCTAAACTGGGGCAGAAGAAACATTTGAGCTAATAAGTGAGAAACTGAAGTGACATTATAAAACATACTGAGGTCATTTTAGTTCAGCATCAGTTTGAAATGTTACCAAACAACAAACTGTGAGTCACATCTGCTGTTCCTTGGAGCTCCACCTGTTAATTACCAGGTGTAATTATTATTATTATTGTCTTCATTCTTCAGCTCATCTTCCTCATATCTGTGGTGTAAATTTGAGGCAATGATGCCTTTTAGGATTCACTGGTTTTATAACCCATTACTGGACAATCCTCTGTAAATGTCCTCTGGTTTCATGAAGGAAAGGTGGAAAATCAGTTGAAGCCCAAAACAAATGTCATGTTGTGAGAAATCACTGAGTTATTAGCATCTGGTGTTTTAATACATGGCTGCAGCTGTGCTCAGTTTTCTGGTTCAGTGACATTCCTTTGCAGGTGTTTCTGTCTTACCATCAGTACAAATAACTGAACAGAATGAGCCCGGGGCAAATACCTGTCCCAGGTGTTTGGCCAATCATCACCGTCCCCTCCTCGTCTCCAGGTTTATTTAATCCGGTGACGCCAGCAGAGACCAACAGAAGCAGCAGCATCCGCCGGACAGAGACGCCAAATCGGCCCAGCAACTCCGGTCACCAGAGAGCCACCTTCATCATCACCTTCATCATCCTCCTGTAGAGGGTAAGACCCGCTGGACTCTCTTCTGCTCATCCATGGAGACATTTCTCACAGAAAACCAAATTCTCTGAGGGGGAAAGAGGAAACATTCACAGCAACAGAGCCACGTAGAAAAACAACCGAAGATTATTACCATCTATTTGCAAAATCACCACCACAACAAGCTTTTAACCATAAATTCTCCAGATGGAGGAAACTTTCACAAAAACTTTCTTAAAGTTTCATAAACTTTATGTTGACAGAAATTGATTTTCAGAAATTTTACTTCCCCAAATTCTAGCTATGTTACAAGATTATTTTTTTTTCAATTTGGTCCAAAATTTCCACATAAATTTGCATTTTGGTGCATCTGATGATGAATTGTTAAAATATGATTCATGTTTTGATCAGTTACTTTTTACCAAATGCTTTTCTGCTCTTAATTGAGTCGTTTCCTGGACGGAAACTTTTTACTTTTACTTGAGTAAAAATATGTTGAACTATTGCTTCTCTAACTTGAGTAAAATTTGTGGTGTAAAGTTACCCTGAGAGCTTTACAGAATCAGAAACTTTGACTTTGATTCTCTGAGCTTCTGTGCACCACAAATCTGGAACAAACCACCAGAAAACTGCAGAACAGCTGAAACACTGAGTTCCTTTAAATCCAGACTAAAAACTCAGCTGGTTAGAGCTGATTTGGAAACATAATCATGAAACATTGATCAATAATCTGATGTGCAAAATGTAAAGCTGTTGACTTTATATTTTTATGTTTTTATGATGTAATGCTCTTTGAAATGCCTTGTTGCTGAAAGGTGCTCTACAAATAAAATTTGATTTGGCTGATTGATTGTTGCCATGTCAGGAAACTTTCCAGGGTGCGTTTCTTAGGAAGGTCAAACTAAACCACAGAAGAACACACACAGCCTCCAGCTGTTTGTGTTGGCATCAGGCTGAGCACTGAATGCCAGCTGCTTCCTGTTGGACGTCGTTCCAACCAGAGTTTAGCTGCTTCGTCTGTTTGGTGTCAGGCTCTTTGTTACACAAGCAGTTTTGTGAGGTGACATGATTCAGCTCACTACCAGCGCTGCTGTTTGGATCAACCAGACTCACTACAGATCAAAACCAGGACCGGATCATTTTGAAGCCTCAGAATCTGGCAACAGATCAGAAAGAGTTGGAAGTTGCCAGATATTGCCATTAATCCACTTTAAGTTTTGGTTTAACATTAAAAATGTTACATTTCTGGGAGAAATCTGAAACAAATATCATCATTTAGGTCCTGCTGCTGATTCATCTGCCTTGTTGTCAGTAACTTTACAGCCTGTGTTTGTACAGAGGACATTTGTGGCCCCTGCAGGTGTCCCTGTGGCCCCAGGTGGCTTCCTCACCTCCAAGGAAGACAAACCAGCAACAGATTCTGCCTCAAAGGAATTCATTCATGACTGAAATAAAACGAGACATTCAAACTTCAACAATAAACTTAGCAGAAAGTAAAAACTGATTTATGTTTCATGTGATGTTCTGTTTTCCAGCTCTCTGATTGGTCGCCTCCAACATGCTCCGCCTCCTGCTCCTCTTCCTCTCTGCTGCCATGTTGCTGCCAGGTGAGTTCCTGCAGTTAGAAGCAGTTTCTGCTGAGTCAGTGAAGATGGAGGAACGGAGCTCCTGCTGCCATCTTGGTCTCCAAACAGACCAACTGATGCTGGTTTATTCATCTACAGATTGTCATGTTGCTGCCAGACTCTGGTTCTCATCTCATGTGTCTCTGTGTTTCAGGAGCTGCTGGACAGGTTGAAGTATTTACTATGAACACAAAGGTGGACATCAGCTCATGCCCCATCACGTACTTTGGACAGAAATACGAACAACTTTATGTGAGTAAAATGACTGGATGAACCTCTACTAATTATTGCTTAGTCAGACGCATGATGATGATGATGATGATGATGATGATGATGATGATGTTGATGATGATGATGATGATGGTGATGTTGATGATGATGATGATCTCTGCAGCTTCAGAGCTCTGAGTCTGCCTGCTTTTATTTTGAAGCAAACACAGGAAGTAGGAGTCCAGAGGATTTCTGCTCATTTAATCAGAAACTGATCTGTAGAGTTTTATTCCTCAGGACTTCCAGACTCTTTTCTCTTCCTGATGAATCTTTGTGGGTCGGTTTTTCTTTGACTTGTTGTGTTTCTGTTTTTTCAGCTGAACTTCAACAGTGACAACTTTGTTCTCTGTTTCACCGGCTTTTATGAGCCTCAGAGCAGAGGAGACTGCTTGGTGATGCCTAAAACAGCGTACGCACAGTTTTATCTTCAAAGTGTGCCTGACTATTCTGAACTGCAAGACGTCCTCCAGAATCTGCCAAGCATTAAGAACACTGCGGAGTGCTACATGTTCTTTATGAACTCTGGAGTAAGTTCTGTTCAGTGATTTAAATCTGTTTTCTGGTTTTAGAAAAGACTTAAACACAAAACATTGATGGAAGAATATGAATGAACTGATAGAACTGTATGAGCTGTTTACGTTTAGTTCTTATATTTTATTCATTGTTTATATCGCCTATAGTATGTAATTATGTTTCATGCAAAGACTTTTTGTGAAAACCTTTTGACTGGATCAAACCTGCTGACTGTTTTTTTGTATTTCTTTTAGTACACTTTTCTTCTAGTAAACTTTGGATCACAAACTGCTGTTGTGAATTTAGACCAATCAGTGGTAAGTCTTTGAATCTTTTACGAAATACAGGAAAAGCTTTGAGTTAATAATTAAATATTGTCAGATCTAAACATCTACCTGAAGATTTTCCTGATTATTTTCAGTTTTTATCAAGACATCCTTTAGACTCCACTCCTTTTCTGGGATTAAACTAATAAAAATATTAGGGAATTGGTTATTTACATGATGCTTGTTATAGATTGGTTTATTATTAAGCAAAAACAATAAAGTTTAGACCCTTAAGTTGATACTAGTGAGTTTCAGTCATCCAGACGAGCATGTGACTGAAAACAGACGTTGAGGAGGAAGCTTCTGTTTTACTTCAAAAATATTCTTTATGTTCATAGCAGCACAGAAAAGTTTTCTCTGTATATTTTTAAGTATTTCCAGTAATAGTATTTGAAAGTATTTTGAACATTTTTCCTCTCATTAAATCGTAGGACTTTTTTAAAAGTTGAATGTCCATCCCAATGGACATCAGGACTTTGTGTTGGCTGTACAGCGCCTAATTATTCAGTGTTACTGTGCAAAGAAAGAAGCATGTGTGAACATTTCATAGCCAGTTTGTGATTTCATAATGATTTTCTGTTATTTTCTCAATGATGAAGTAAAAACTGTCAAACCTTCTTGAACTGATGGTACATCAAGAGATTTCTGATCCAGTGATTGGATGAGGAAAATAAGCCACAGGAATTAGATGGTAAATTGAGAAGTAAAGCATTCCCAGTTTTTCAGTGTCTCATCCAGAGAAGTTCAGCTTCACAGTGAATCAGTGGGTGTTGTTGTCCTGCTAGATCAAATTATCAGTCTGTAAACACAAAAATCTGAGAAAAAAGTCAGAGCCGACTGGATGCAAGAGGCCATAATACACAGAAAAACACATTTCTGCTGTAAGAAATGTAAAATCCAAACTGAAACTGCTTCAAGGTGTTCATAAAAAATAAAGGTTACATGGAAATAGCCAGCAGTTTGATAACTGTGTAATCTATTGTTATATGTTTACATCACTACAAATAATAGCATGTCAATACATCTGAAAGTTCAATGGCCATCACTAAAGTCAAAGCTATATTTTATATTATTTATTCTCTATTCAGACATGCACACTGATAAACAAAACAGCAAAATCCAGTTTAAAAGGTTGAGACCATGAGTTATTGCATGAAGCTCTGCGGGGAAAGTATAGAAGTTTTCATGACGTTCTACGTTCATTTAGTCAAGATGTCCATTACAATGGACACCATGAAAAACATAGAAACATGAGACAAAAAACATATAGAAACATGAGACAGGAAAAATGTCTGTTTTGCTCTTTAGAGTAAAAATCAGCTGAGTAAAACAAAGTTTTGGCTCAAAGAAAGAAATGAGTTTTTATCAAGACATTTTTAATGAAATCAGTTTTTATTCTGTGTTGAGTCTCTGTGGTTCTGACTCTGTTGTTCTGCAGCTCCCTGATTTTCTGGTGGATGGAAACAAAGTTTTCCCTCCGAGTGTTACAAACCAGCAAGCCTACGCAGATCTGAGCGGCTGCAGGTCATCAGGTCAGTGAACCTCTGAATCCAAACCTGAACTTTGAGATTCAGTGAAACAGTTTTTCCTCAGATAAACTGAGTTTCTGAGTTTTCTGTCTCTTCCTTCGTTTCTCAGGCGTTCTGTTCAGACCTGGAGACGTCAGCTCTGATCCAAAAACCTGCATGACTCTCACCTGTTCTCAGTCTGCAGTCCTCCAGAAAACCAGCTGTGGGCCCACGGAGCGTTGTCAAGGCAACGGCGTGTAAATATGGTCATTTTTACTTATTTACGCGCTCAAAGTCCTGCTACTAAAAACAGCACTTTGAAGGGTGCTTTATAAATAAAATTGATTGATTGATTTTGTATTTGAAAAGTGGGAAAGAGAAAAATGTGTTTTCAAATTTGACTCATGAAGTTAAATTTCACTGGAGCTGTGGTCTTTTTCACAGCAAGCATTAACTTTGAAGGAGCAGCAGGAAGTGTTAAATGAGCTTTTATTGTGAAGGAGAAGCATGAAGTGATAAATGAGCTTTTATTGTGAAGGAGCAGCAGGAAGTGAGCAGCGGTGGAGAACAGATCAGAGATCAGTGAGGCTGAAATGAATCTTTCTGCACAGCAGTTGGTCTAAATCTGAGTCCTTCACATCAGTCAGACCTCAGTAACATACTGACTACTGATCCAGAGAGCTGGAGGAGTAGAGCGCCCCCTGGTGGCTGTGGCCCCCAGCAACAGGTCTTGATGTTTGTTTCTGCCTCCACCAGCTGCTCCTCTGCCTCCTCGTTGGGCTCCGTCTGCACGGTGACGGGTCCGGCTGTGGTGGACTTCCAGGGCCAGCAGAACTCTGTGAAGGACCGGTGCTGGTACTCTCTGCTGAGGATCCCATCAGGCCCAGACTTCCAGGTTCTGGCCCACTTCCAGGAGCGGCGCCGTAAAGACGTGAGCTTCCTGGACGGCGTGACGCTGCGACTGAACGGGTTCACATCGGCCGTTGACATCCAGCTGAAACAAGGAGGCAGAGTTCTGGTGAGCCGCTGCAGACGCTTCATGGCTTCCAGCAGGGCCGTAATCTGGATCCTGGGGTTCTGGGGGCCCAGCCCAGGAACCTCTGGATTTATGAAACAAATGCAACTTTTTCTGCTGCTAAAGAGCAAACTGATACTTATAAGAGACTGACATGAAGTTCAAACAAAATCATTTTAAATGTTCACAACAGGAAAAACACTAGCAATGAATTTGATGATTAAATTTCCTAATTTAAAAGTTTTGATTAAAAAAATCTTAGACTTTATAGTTTTTGTGGTTTCTTATCTCCTGAACCCAAAAGAACTGAAACAGTTTTGAACTTTTTTTTCTATCAGCTTTGATCCTAAAGACAATTTATAAAAAATATTTTCTGAGTTTTAGCTGAAAACAAAAGTCAGATTCAGTTTTAGTTGAACTTTTTCAGTTGGTTCATAATTTATTTCAGTCATTCTGTGTGTGTGTGTTTAAAGCTTTCCTCATGCTACAGAACCTTTTCAGAGCTGCTGAGTCACAGGTCCGTTGTAGTCTGAAGTTTGTAGGTGAAGCAGCGTCTCTCTGCTGCTTCACCAGCAGGGGGCGCCACCTTCCGAAGCCCCTCCAGACTCGCCTGTAGCTCCTTTTCTCAGACAGACCTCCAGGTTTCTGTGGCTCAGCCTCTGAGTTCTGACAGTCCGCTGTGTCTCTGTGGGTCGCAGCTGAACGGCTCGCCGCTGACCCTCAGCGGCTCGGTTCAGACGGGTCACGGTGTGAAGCTCTCCAAGGACCAAACTGGAGTCACTGTCCAGGCGTCCCTGTCCGACTTCTCTGCTTCTGTCTTCTTTGACGGCTCCACGGCTCAGATCCACCTGAAAGGTACAGAGCATCAGATGAGTTTGGATCCTGAGGATCGCTGCTGTCCTGCAGTCTGATGCTGATTGTCTCTCGCTGCGTCCTGAACCCGTCCAGGTTCTAATGGACTGCCTCTGCAGGGTCTGTGTGGAAACGCCAGCAGGTCTCTGAGTGAAGAGCGGCTCTCTGAGGACGGCTCCACCAGGTCAGACCTCCTTACCGACCGACCGCTGCTGGACGGACGGACTGCAGGTAAACTCAGGAATCGGTCCTGACCTTGTTGTGTGTCGCCCCCTAGCTGTGAGGCGCAGTACACCGACGCTACTGACACAACCACCAGCTGCACCAAGATGGCTGAACGGTGAGCACATTGATCCAGAACCTTTAGTCTGAGTTTCTCTCTGATCTCTGGGGGAAACTTCATGTTTCATGGTGTTTGATGCCTCGTGACGTCAGTTGTGATGGGAGACGAATCCGTTTATTGATCATTGATTGTCTCCATGTGGAGCAGCTGTAGCCTCCTGAAGGAGGCGCCCTTCTCCTCCTGCGGCGTGGACCCAGAGCCCTACATGGCCGCCTGCACAGACACTTTGTGCCGCTATCCGGATCTGGATGGCCTCAGCTGTCGGTTCCTGGAGGCCTACGCCAGAGCCTGCAGCCTGCAGAGCAGCGCCGCACCGGAGGACTGGAGGTCCAAGGCTCAGTGCTGTAAGACCTGCTGCCCTCCGTCTGCTCCATGAATCTGCTGCTGCTGCTGCTTTTCACAGTAATGCATCTGCTCTGCAGCGCCCCCTGGGGCCGTCTGTCAGGACAGGACCTGCAGCGATCACGAGTTCTGTGGAGAGAAGACAGCTGGAGGAGAAACTCGCTGCTTCTGTCGGGCCATTTTTGCCTCCAAGTACAGACAGACGAACTCTTTGGGTAGGACAGCTGTGACCTGAGAACAGGCCTTAATGTTTGGAGGAAACCCTCTGACTGCCTCTCCTCACCAACGCTGTAACCTCCAGGTGATCCGCCGGTCTGCAGGCAGAGCTCTACTTCTTTCTCTCTGGTCGGGTGTCTCCTGGAGGACAAAGGCATCGACTACTCTGTCTTACAGCTCAATGATCCGACCTGCAGAGGTCAGATGGACCAGCAGACCCACATGGTGACCTTCAGCTTCAACAGCACCGACCTCTGTGGGACTGAGGTCACGGTGGGTTCGCGCTCTGCTTCGGGACCTTGATGTGGAGGCAACTTTCACAGGTCAGCTTTTGGTACGGAGTTAATGTTTCTGTTTGCAGACCCACAACAGCCAAACCATCTACAAGAACACCATCATGACACAGAACCTCTCCTCTGGAGGAATCACTCGCCAAGACCAGGTCTACATCGGGTTTTCCTGCGTTGAGACCCAGCCGGACATACAGACGGTGGCTTTCAGGATCAAAGACAGGTGGGTGTTGATCCCATCAGGTAAACTTGTGGTTTTAGTTTCAGAATCAGGTGAAAAAGATTCAGTAAAACATTACAGAATAGTTTGGTCAGTTTCTGTAGGAATAGATTGATATAACAGAGTCCAATCCTTTCTCTTTATGATTCAGGTCAAAGTGATTTTACAGATTTGGCCAAAAGCTTAAACACTCTATGAAATACTAGATGTAGCTACGCTGTCCTATCATAGATATATGTTGCATAGAAAACATAACTTTGAAGAGTTGGAAGCTTTTAGACTCCTGTAACTTGGGTCGTTCCTTCATCAACGTGTCTGTAGCGTAAAATTGAGCTGAATGCAGTTTGGTTCCCCTACGAGATGAACCCGTCGTCATAGCAACATCGTGACGGCCCACAGCGTCTGTTGACGAGGGCAGTGATTGGATGTGGCCTGTGAACAAGCAGGAAGCAGAGGGGAAATAATGGGAGGCAAAACAGGTGCAGAAAACCAAGACATAACAAAACCTACTAGAAAGAAAAGAAGCTCCGGTTAAGCTGACGTAAAAACTGAAACACCAAGGAGACGACCACAGCTAGCATCTCCATATGACAGTACAAACCTGCTGGATGCAGAAAGCAAAGTAAAATCTTTGAGCAGTCAGAAGTAGAAGCAGACTCCTGCCAGCTGTGTGTGTCCTCTGCAGCTCTGTGGTTCAGTTCATCTCATCCGGACTTTGGAATTACTCTCTGACCATGAAGGCCTACACCGACGCCCACCGAACTCAAGCTGTGGCCTCAAACACCAAAGTTCGCCTGAACCAGAAGATCTGGGTGGAGCTGGACGCCAACGGCCTGAATGAAAGCCTGGTTGCCTTGGTGATGGACTCCTGCTGGGCGACGGACAAGGAATCGGCCAACGCTAGCCGTAAACATTACCTGATCAAGAACGGGTGAGACCGCTGCCCATATTCAGCCTCTGTGACCTTTCTAACCTCTCTGATCCGACCACCAACGTTTGATTTGACGCTTGTGAGCAGTTGTCCAAACCCTGAGGACCAGACGGTGAGCGTGGAGGCAAACGGAAAGGGAACCTCCAACTCCTTCTCCTTCAACATGTTCCAGTTCATTGGGAGCTCAGCTGAGGTCTACCTGCACTGCAAACTGCAGCTCTGCATCAAACAGGAGAACACCTGCGTCAAGGTGCAGCTTCTCTGAATCTCACTCACCTCAGGATGTTTGACGCTAACACACTATGAGAGACAAAGTTCAGCTTTGACAGTCATTGAAATGTAGACTTGTCTGTCCTTCACTTCTAGACGTGTGGTGGAACTCGGAGACGCAGGTCTGTCCGGTCCCAGTCTGGAGCTGCTGCCTTCATCAGCATGGCTTGGACTGCCTAGGTAAGACTGTCTGTTATTCTGACATATTATTAGGCCCGAGCAGCAAAGCGCTGCGAAGGCCTATTGTTTCTGTACTGTTTCTTATTATTAGGCCCGAGCAGCAAAGCGCTGCGAAGGCCTATTGTATCTGTACTGTTTATTAGGCCCGAGCAGCAAAGCGCTGCGAAGGCCTATTGTATCTGTACTGTTTATTATTACGATTCTTCCCACCTCTTCGTGTGCCTTTTTGGGGGCTTTATCATATTCAAAAACTCACCAAACTTGGCGGTGGCGACTAGAAAATTTAAAAATTTTGAATTTTAAGGTTGTCGCAAAAATCGCAAAAAAAATTGCTCAACGGCGGCAACTAGCAATTTTCTGTTGACACAATGGTATGAACGTATTTCATCGTAGAGACATGAAATTTGGTACACTTGTAGAGCTCCCCAAAAGACTCAGAACTTACATTTAATGTTATTAGCCAACTATCACAGAAAGTCGGCCATTTTGTCTTGAACGTCCATTTTTTACCTCGATTTTGACGTTTACAGCCTTCGTATTTGATCGAACTCCTCCTAGGGATTTCGATTGATCGACTTCAAACTTGGTCAGTCTGATCATAAGGCATGTTTGATTTAAAGTTATCAAATTGGTGAGTTTTGGAGTATGTTGAAGGGGGGTTAGCAGGGGTCAAAGTTCACCTACTCGCCATGAAACACGAAACTCTTATATTTCCTATATAAAAACACATAGAGGGACCAAACTTTCAGTGATTGATTGTCATAAGATGTCCTAAAATACCCTGTGGTGAAATGATGACATCACTTAAGCCACGCCCCCTGAGAACAGGAAGTGTCATGTTTTACTGTGAACGGTCGCTATCTTAGCCCTTTGACCTAATCAACATGAAACTGTGTCCAGAGACAGAAGACATGTTGGTGTGTTGAGTAATCCAACCCCGACCGGCTGCGATGAAGCAGGTGGGCGTGGCCGCGTTGCGAACGCCGTCGAATTTCGTTTGGCTCTGAATTCCACAATTTCGGGCCCAGCTGCTCCAAACTCACTAGGATGGATCCTTATCCACCCACCGACAGGAATTCATAACAAAATTTGGTGGGCGTGGCCTAATTTCTCTATATCGACCCCTAGAGTATTTTAAATGAACAGCCCTATGCCATGCTTTATCCTAGAATTACGAAACTTGGTACATATGTGTAGCTTGTCAGGACGTACAAAAAAGTCTATTAGAGCCATGGTCGAAACCCAACAGGAAGTCGGCCATTTTGTATTGAAGGTCCATTTTGGACCTCGATTTTGACGTTTACAGCCTTTGCATTTGATCGAACTCCTCCTAGGGATTTCGATTGATCAGCTTCAAACTCGGTCAGTCTGATCATAAGGCATGTCTGATTTAAAGTTATCAAATTGGTGACTGTATGAGCTTGCTGAAGGGGGGTTACCAGGGGTCAAAGTTCACCTACTCGCCATGAAACACGAAACTCTTATATTTCCTATACAAAAACACATAGAGGGACCAAACGTTCAGTTATTGATTGGCATCGGGTGTCCTACAATACCCTGTGGTGAAATTTTTTTTTTTCGTAGGCCACGCCCCCTGAGAACAGGAAGTGTCATGTTTTACTGTGAACGGTCGCTATCTTAGCCCTTTGACCTAATCAACATGAAACTGTGTCCAGAGACAGAAGACATGTTGGTGTGTTGTGGATCCAAGCGCTGACCGGCTGCGATGAAGCAGCTGGGTGTGGCGGCGTGGCGAAGTGACCTGTAACGCCGATGCCATACGTTTGCGTCTAGATTCCACATGTTTCGACCGAGCTGCACCAAACTTGGCCTGACTCATCCTGGTGTGATGCCTGACAATGCTATGTCATCATATTATGACGTCATCTAAGCCCCGCCCCCTCAGAATGAATTAGAGAGATCTTCTGTGTAATTACATAATAAACAGTCCATGTTTGTCGTTTGTAGGGCAATGCTGCCCTCTGCTGCCCACTGAAATAGTTTCATTATTTCAGTAATTCGACACCAGAGGGCAGCATTGCCCTACGAATAAAGTTGAATTTTGTAATGAAGAGGAAACAATTAAAAATTTATAATTCTAACACAAAAACTGACAGAGACACCAAACCTTCAGTTATTGATCATTATCTTGTGTCCAATAATATCCAATGGTTAAATGATGACATCACTTAGGCCACGCCCCCTGACAACAGGAAGTCTTGTATTTTACTGTGAACGGTCGATAGCTTCTGCACCAAACTTTGCACGAGTGACCCTGGTGGGATCCCTGACGACCCTGTGTCATCATATTATGACGTCATCTAAGCCCCGCCCCCTCAGAACAGGAAGTGTCTTTTTTTTTGGAAAGCTCCGTTTATTGCTGTCTTGACCTAATCAAGATGATTCGGATGATGAGCTCTGTCATTGCTCGCTTCTGGCTGAACCGTGTGGGCGTGGCCAAATGGCGAATATCAGTCCCTCGCCATATTCATACGTTTGGCTCTAATTCACACATGGATCATCCGATTGGCGCCAAACTGGATATGTATGATCTTTGTTCACCTCTAAAGAGCCCGACGGGTTTGAGATGTAATTTGACTCCACTGCGCCCCCTAAGTTAATACATCGGCCGTATCTCCTCGACGCATCGACCGATCTGCACCAGATTTTTTGACAGTCGTCGGGGAGCGCCGCCGAACGCATTCACGCGTGTCGCCCGGTGGACGGGCGGGGAAAATGCGCGACAGCTACTGCGGCGGCTAGCGGGCGGCGGTGCTGGAAACTGCGGCGGAGCTTCCGCGGTGGGGAGCGGGCTGCGGCTCTGGAAAACGCGCGAGAGCTTCTGCGGTGGCCGGAACCCCCGCGGTGGCCAATAGGCCGGAGCGGCGCTTGCTGCGAGGGCCGCCCGAGGCTGCTTGCAGCTTTAATTATTATTATTCTTCCCACCTCTTCGTGGGCCTTTTTGGGGGCTTTATCATATTCAAAAACTCACCAAACTTGGCGGAAGCGACTAGGCGGTTTAAAAATTTTGAATTTTAAGGTCGTTGCAAAAATCGCAAAAAAAATTGCTCAACGGCGGCAACTAGCAATTTTCAACAGACCCATTGCTATTCACTTACTTCATCGTAGAGACTTGAAATTCGGTACAGTTGTAGAGCTCACTAAGACGCTCAGAATTTACAAGTAATGTCATAGTGCAAGTATCGCAGGAAGTCGGCCATGTTGGATTGAAGGTCCATTTCGGACCCTGATTTGGCCGTTTACAGCCTTCGTATTTGATCGAACTCCTCCTAGGGATTTCGATTGATCGGCTTCAAACTCGGTCAGTCTGATCATAAGGCATGTCTGATTTAAAGTTATCAAATTGGTGAGTTTTGGAGCATGTTGAAGGGGGGTTAGCAGGGGTCAAAGTTCACCTACACGCCATGAAACAAAAACCTCTTATATTTCCTATACAAAAACACATAGAGGGACCAAACTTTCAGTGATTGGTTGTCATCGGGTGCCCTAAAATACCCTGCAGTGAAATTTTTTTTTTATGTAGGCCACGCCCCCTGAGAGCAGGAAGTGTAATGTTTTACTGTGAACGGTCGCTATCTTAGCCCTTTGACCTAATCAACATGAAACTGTGTCCAGAGACAGAAGACATGTTGGTGTGTTGTGGATTCCAACCCCGACCGGCTGCGATGAAGCAGGTGGGCGTGGCGGCGTTGCGAACGCCATCGAATTTCGTTTGGCTCTGAATTCCACAGTTTCGGGGTGAGCTGCTCCAAACTCACTAGGATGGATCCTTATCCATCCCCGAACAGGAATCCATAGCGATATTTGGTGGGCGTGGCCTAATTTTTCTATAGCGACCCCTAGAGTATTTTAAATGAACAGCCCCAAGCCATGCTTAAACCTAGAATTACGAAACTTGGTACACATGTGTATCTTGTCGGGACGTACAAAAAAGTCTCTTAGAGCCATGCTCTAAACCCAACAGGAAGTCGGCCATTTTAGATTGAAGTTCATTTGACCTCGATTTTGACGTTTACAGCCTTTGCATTTGATCGAACTCCTCCTAGGGATTTCGATTGATCGGCTTCAAACTCGGTCAGTCTGATCATAAGGCATGTTTGATTTAAAGTTATCAAATTGGTGACTGCATGAGCTTGCTGAAGGGGGCTTACCAGGGGTCAAAGTTCACCTACTCGCCATGAAACACGAAACTCTTATATATCCTGCACAGAAACTCACAGAGATACCAAACTTTAAATTATTGATCATCATTAGGTGTCCAAAAATACCCTGTGGTCAAATGATGACATCAATTAGGCCACGCCCCCTGAGAACAGGAAGTGTCATGTTTTACTGTGAACGGTTGCTATCTTAGCCCTTTGACATAATCAATATTAAACTGTGTCCAGAGACAGAAGACATGTTGGTGTGTTGTGGATTCAAGCCCTGACTGGCTGCGATGAAGCAGCTGGCTGTGGCGGCGTGGCGAAGTGACCTGTAACGCCGATGCCATACGTTTGTTTCTAGATTCCACATATTTCGACCGAGCTGCACCAAACTTGGCCTGACTCATCCTGGTGTGATGCCTGACAATGCTATGTCATCATATTATGACGTCATCTAAGCCCCGCCCCCTCAGAATGAATTAGAGAGATCTTCTGTGTAATTACATAATAAACAGTCCATGTTCGTTGTTTGTAGGGCAATGCTGCCCTCTGCTGCCCACTGAAATAGTTTCATTATTTCAGTAATTCGACACCAGAGGGCAGCATTGCCCTACGGAATGACAGTTCAATGTTGTAATGGAGGAAAAAATTAAATAATTTGTAATTCTAACACAAAAACTCACAGAGACACCAAACCTTCAGTGATTGATCATAATCGAGTGTCCAATAATATCCAATGGTCAAATGATGACATCACTTAGGCCACGCCCCCTGAGAACAGGAAGTGTCATGTTTTACTGTGAACGGTCGCTATCTTAGCCCTTTGACCTAATCAACATGAAACTGTGTCCAGAGACAGAAGACATGTTGGTGTGTTGTGGATCCAAGCCCTGACCGGCTGCGATGAAGCAGCTGGGTGTGGCGGCGTGGCGAAGTGAACTGTAACGCCGATGCCATACGTTTGCTTCTAGATTCCACATGTTTCGACCGAGCTGCACCAAACTTGGCCTGACTCATCCTGGTGTGATACCTGACAATGCTATGTCATCATATTATGACGTCATCTAAGCCCCGCCCCCTCAGAATGAATTAGAGAGATCTTCTGTGTAATTACATAATAAACAGTCCATGTTCGTTGTTTGTAGGGCAATGCTGCCCTCTGCTGCCCACTGAAATAGTTTCATTATTTCAGTAATTCGACACCAGAGGGCAGCATTGCCCTACGGAATGAAAGTTCAATGTTGTAATGGAGGAAAAAATTAAATAATTTGTAATTCTAACACAAAAATTAACAGAGACACCAAACGTTCAGTGATTGATCATAATCAAGTGTCCAATAATATCCAATGGTCAAATGATGACATCACTTAGGCCACGCCCCCTGACAACAGGAAGTCTAATATTTTGCTGTGAACGGTCGATAGCTTCTGCACCAAACTTGGCATGAGTGATCCTGGTGGGACGCCCGTCGATCCTACGTCATCATATTATGACGTCATCTAAGCCCCGCCCCCTCGGAACAGGAAGTGCTATTTTTTTACTTGGAAAGCTCTGTTTATGGCTCTCTTGACCTAATCAAGATGATTCGGATGATAAACTCTGTCAATGCTCGCTGCTGGCTGAACCGTGTGGGCGTGGCCAAATGGCGAATATCAGTCCCTCGCCATATACATACGTTTGGCTCTAAATCACACATGGATCATCCGATTGACGCCAAACTGGATATGTATGACCTTTGTTCACCTCTAAAGAGCCCAACGAGGTTGAAATGTAATTTGACTCCACTGCGCCCCCTAAGTTAATACATGGGCTGTATCTCCTCGATGCATCGACCGATCTGCATCAGATTTTTTGACAGTCGTCGGGGAGCGCCGCCGAACGCATTCACGCGTGTCGCCCAGTGGACGGGTGGGGAAAATGCGCGATAGCTTCTGCGGCGGCTGGCGGGCGGCGGTGCTGGAAACTGCGGCAGAGCTTCTGCGGTGGCGAGCGGGCTGCGGCTCTGGAAACTGTGCGAGAGCTTCTGCGGTGGCCGGAACCCCCGCGGTGGCCAATAGGCCGGAGCGGCGCTTGCTGCGAGGGCCGCCCGAGGCTGCTTGCAGCTTTAATTATTATTATTATTATTATTACGATTCTGCCCCCCCAAAGAGGCGCCTTTTTGGGGGCTTTATCATATTCAAAAACTCACCAAACTTGGCGGTGGCGACTAGAAAATTTAAAAATTTTGAATTTTAAGGTTGTCGCAAAAATCGCAAAAAAAATTGCTGAACGGCGGCAACTAGCAATTTTCTGTTGACACAATGGTATGAACGTACTTCATCGTAGAGACATGAAATTTGGTACACTTGTAGAGCTCACCAAAAGACTCAGAACTTACATTTAATGTTATAAGCCAACTATCACAGGAAGTCGGCCATTTTGTATTGAACGTCCATTTTTTACCTCGATTTTGACGTTTACAGCCTTCGTATTTGATCGAACTCCTCCTAGGGATTTCGATTGATCGACTTCAAACTCGGTCAGTTTGATCATAAGGCATGTTTGATTTAAAGTTATCAAATTGGTGAGTTTTGGAGCATGTTGAAGGGGGGTTAGCAGGGGTCAAAGTTCACCTACTCGCCATGAAACACGAAACTCTTATATTTCCTATACAAAAACACATAGAGGGACCAAACTTTCAGTGATTGATCGTCATCGGGTGCCCTACAATACCCTATGGTCAAATGATGACATCACTTAGGCCACGCCCCCTGAGAACAGGAAGTGTCATGTTTTACTGTGAACGGTCGCTATCTTAGCCCTTTGACCTCATCAACATGAAACTGTGTCCAGAGACAGAAGACATGTTGGTGTGTTGTGGATTCAAGCCCTGACCGGCTGCGATGAAGCAGCTGGGTGCGGCGGCATGGCGAAGTGACCTGTAACGCCGATGCCATACGTTTGCTTCTAGATTCCACATGTTTCGACCGAGCTGCACCAAACTTGGCTTGAGTGATGCTGGTGTGATACCTGAAAATTCTATGTCATCAGATTATGACGTCATCTAAGCCCCGCCCCCTCAGAACAGGAAGTGCTATTTTTTTCCTTGGAAACTTTCATCTATGGCTCTCTTGACCTAATCAAGGTGATTCTGTGTTGGATGACAGATAGGAAGTTGGTCTCGCTTGCTTTAAAGTGCCAAGAGTTTTCAATGGCGGCAACGCCGTTCGTATACGTTTGCCTCTACATTCCACATATTTTGACCGAGCTGCATCAAACTTGGCCTGAGTGATCCTGGAGGCTTGCCCGTCGATCCTACGTCATCACATTATGACGTCATCTAAGCCCCGCCCCCTCGGAACCGGAAGTGCCGTTTTTTTCCTTGGAAAGCTCCGTTTATGGCTCTCTTGACCTAATCAAGATGATTCGGATGATGAGCTCTGTCATTGCTCACTGCTGGCTGAACCGTGTGGGCGTGGCCAAATGGCGAATATCAGTCCCTCGCCATATTCATACGTTTGGCTCTAATTCAAGCATGGATCATCCGATTGGCTCCAAACTGGATATGTATGACCTTTGTTCACCTCTAAAGAGCCCAACGGGATTGAGATGTAATTTGGCTCCACTGCGCCCCCTAAGTTAATACATCGGCTGTATCTCCTCGACGCATCGACCGATCTGCACCAGATTTTTTGACAGTCGTCTGGGAGCGCCGCCGAACGCATTCACGCGTGTCGCCCGGTGGACGGGCGTGGAAAATGCGCGACAGCTTCTGCGGCGGCTGGCGGGCGGCGGTGCTGGAAACTGTGGCAGAGCTTCTGCGGTGGGGAGTTGGCTGCGGCTCTGGAAATCGTGCGAGAGCTTCTGCGGTGGCTGGAACCCCCGCGGTGGCCAATAGGCCGGAGCGGCGCTTGCTGCGAGGGCCGCCCGAGGCTGCTTGCAGCTTTAATTATTATTATTATTGTTATTCACATTTATAATTGTTCCTTCCCATTAATCCTTTAGTGATTATCTCAGATGGGGTTAGTGGATCAGTAGCTTGAACTCTCCACTAGGGGTCGTAACTAGTCGTCTAGTTTACGGTAACACCGCTGGATCTTTAGACACGGTTGCAGGACCATGAAAATGAAAACCTCAAACTCTGATAGTCGTCACATCAATGGAGACAGAAATAGAAATGGACAAAGTTCCTGATGGATGGGAAGAGAGACCAAGCTTGAACTTTTTACAGGGTTTGTTTTTGTGACAAAATGTTGGTGTTGAGCTTTTTAAAGGAAGATTTCCTGAGTTTTGCACATAATGTTTGAGTTATTAAAATATGAGGGGAAAAACTTTTCATCATCTTGTAAAGCTGATGTCCAGTTGAACCACAGCAGTTTGTGAAGTCTGGTTCAAACTTTGCTCCTGTTGTCTTTTCAGGTGAAGGACCTCAAACTCCATGAAGATCCAGTCTGTGGACCGGTTCTGATCCAGACCCGGGTGTTATGAGGAAATCTCTGACACAGTCTTCTTCAGTCTTTGGATGGATTGTTGTTGTTTCTTGTTTGGTTTTCATGTTGGACATCTGATGTGCGGCGGCGACATAAAGATCAGCACTTTTGATTTCTAATCACTAAAATATTAAAGTGTGCAATGATGATTATTAATTAAACATTTTTAGTTTTTATAATAACTACTTTGGATGAAGGTGATTAAAGTTGTAATTCATGTTTTAATCAGCAAATAAACATTAAAAATAAAAGTCTGTATTTGGTCTTTTATTCATGTTGAATATCCAGGTCGGCGTGGGATATTTATGTATTTAGATTACAAAAGGCATTTATTTGACAAGATAATCAAAGTCTTTATTACTAAAGGTTTTGTTGAAATTTGATCATTTTGATGGATTTAGATGAAACTGACTGTTTTAAGGTCAAAGTTGTGTAATTGCATGAGAGCTGGAGCCGCATCAGGCCGGCAGGGCGGCATTGACCTTTGAACTCTTTGAAGAATTAATGAGCTACACCAACATTTCATTTCCCATTAATAAAGTGGTTTTGAATTCAAATTGAATTTGCAAAACCTGCATGTAACAAGTATGAATAGTAATCTAAGCTTTAGTGAAGTTTCACAAATCACCTAAAGGTTTCACAAATCCCAAACATGGATTAAAATATTCTGTTATTAGAGCAGAATAATCCAGTCCAGGTTTGAAGAGTCCAGGTGTTGTAGTTTTTAACCTAGAGCCGATTAAAGATGCGGAAGGTGGTGAAAAATTGGGTGGAATCGCCCTTTAGTCTTTTCTCGAATCGGAACCAACTTCAGCTTGGTTCTGCAGACCGGGCTTCTCTGCTGGAGAGAGAAATATGGAGATTTAATTCATGACTCACTGGCAGGAACAGACGGCCAGACGAGGCTTTTCTGTCTCATGACCGTCGTTGAGTTTGTAATAATCGCCTCAGAGGCTGTTTTCTGTTCGGACCTGTTAGAAAAATTATCTAAGTTCATTTACTTGTGAGTTTATTTGAAAGGTTATGTTTTCATATTATTATTTTGTGTGTTGTTTACTTGACTCCTTTTCTTCTGTGAAATACTATTAACCATTTTTAGGATGTTTGCCTGGAGGCTAGAGAAGTTTGCACATTCCTGTGTTACCAGCTACATGTGTAACTGATTAGTTGTGGTCAGCCCAAGCCCTTGTAAGGGCATGTCCACAGAAGGTTCCAGCACACCCTGTAGAAACAGGTCATTGGTCAAATTCTTTGTGTGACTATATGAAAAAGCCCAACCTCCTTCCTTGTATTTTCTAATAAAGCCAAATGCAGACAAAGATCGGGCATAGTTGATCCCAGACAGTGTTTGACGGCGACTTTCCGCGTCTCGGATCTTTCCTCCTTTTCTGCAGAAAAGAAAATTGTGTCTCTGGTTGAATCTTTGCAAGTTAGGAATTAAAATAAACCTATCATTTGGGGGCTCGTTCAGGGATTCCCAACATACCCACCGCTGACGGAAGGAGTAAGACGCGCTGAAATCTGCCGGCAGTATTCTGAAAAGTCCCGGGGGGCAATTTCCTCGCTGGGCCAGTGTCTTATGTCAAGCTCCTTCTGCCAACGGTGGATTGACGGGACTCAAAACCGAGACAGAGCAGGATTCAACCAAGTAAGTAAATGGAATGTTACGGGCGGTTTTCAAGTCCCCCGTTTGACGTCAAGAAAAAAAAAAAGGGAAAGTATAAAAAACACACGTAGGGAAAGGCAATAAATGTGATACCTAAAAAACAGTGGGAAAGGTGAGTGGTGGGCTTGTTGGGGATGATCATCAAGAATTCTCCACTCAAATCATTTATTGAATTTAGTCCAAGCGAGAATTACTACAACAAGAACTTGGCCACCACCCTACTCTTCCTATCCCCCGTTCTGTAGAGTCCACCCTAGGTGTGTAAAGAACGGGATGAACACACTGTAAAATATGGGTTTTTCACACGGGAAGGAGAAAAGTCTTAAAGGGGATGAGAAGTTAATGTGTCAGATGGAGCCAGGAAACTTAAAGTACCTGACTAAATGGAAAAAGAAGTACGGTGTAGATGGTATGTTGAAAGTAAAATAAAGAAAAAACGTGGTGTTTCGGTTTTAAAATAAGGGTTAAGTAAAAAACTGGTACCAGAAAACAGGAAATTATTGGTTATTGTTAGATTCTAACATAAGTTTGAGATGTCTCTTTTTAAATGTGCACGGTATTTAAAACAGGTTCCTGAAGACTAGAGTTTAAAATTAATTAAATTAAAACATTAAAAATGTTAACAAAACATTGGAAAATTCCTGAAGCTTCAGTAAAATTTGATGAAAATTAGAGTAAAATTTGATAAAATAATGAGGACAGACTGAAAATTGGTGACTGATGAAATTTTGACTGACTACAAATCTGACCAGTTGTTTTGTGTTTTGTGTTTTTGTTTGTGTTACAATTCCTGTTGGTGTGAAAGAGTGTGTGTAATTGGAGATAAAATACCACTTGGTATTTTATGTCATATAAATACAACGAGAATGTGAACAGCACCTCTGTAAGTGGATGCCATAGGCAAGAATTTCTCACTTGGAACAACCAAGCAGAAGCAGAAATTACCCTGCAGAGCATTTTTTTAGTGCTGTCTCGTGGTGCAAAATGTCCAGTTTTTAGAACACCCTATGTGTTAAACTGGACTAAATTATTCAAATTAAGCAACAACAGCAGTAAGTGTGACCTGCAGTGTAAAGATTGGAAGGTTATTGAAAGATAGAATCCTGATAAAATAAAACATCTGAACAAATTGAAAGTAAAAATATGTGTTCTAAGGCTACATAAATTGGTAGAACTACAGGATGAAATATAAATAAATAAAGAATAAGCCAAGAAAATGAGGTCACAGATAATTGTGGAAATGATGTATTGGCAAATTAATAGATGACTAAATGAAAAATAAAGTAAATAAATAGATAAATACATAAATGATTAGGTAGAGAAATAAATAAAATAAAAAATGTATATAGAATTGAGAACTAAAATATTAGATAAAAATGTTAATTATTCCTTCTAGGCTGAGAAGGTAGTAGTAAAAATAGAATAAAATACAATGAGCTACAATGGGACCTTTTTAATGAGTTGAGGATAAAGAAAAAACAGAAAAGATCTTTAGAGAAACAGGCCCTAACTGTAAGAGGAATTGCCCAGATAACAACAAACTGCATCATTCAGCTGATTCTAGATAGTTTCACAATCAGTCTTTTTAAACTGACCAAAACTTTAAGATAGATAAATATTATTAAATCTACAGGACTTATTGATAATTAAGACAGGATAAATTAGAAGTAACTCTCTTGTTAAATAGAAATTGATTAAATACAGAAACGTTTGCTAAAATTTACAAGATTTGTTGTTGAAGGATAACATTAAGTTTGAAATAACTTATTGGTTAATGAAAAAAGTTCATGTGGAACTATTGTAGAGAATCAATATTAAACTGTAATAAGAGATGATTAAAAAGTGCCTACAGAAAGAGAGGGCTGCAAATAAAATAAGAAAATAAGAAAAAAATAAAATAAATAGAACAAAACAGGAAAAAGCGACAAGTATGTTTATTTAGACAAGAGAATAATGAAGCCCAGGGAGGAGTTACAACCCCCACTCACAGCAGCTCAGCAGGGGAGAACAAGAAGAGCTGTGCTGTAACTTCTACCCTGTCAAGAAAATCCGAGCTCATCCCACTTCCCCATGCTGGAGATTTTAGTTTAACAGTAATAATAAATAAAGTTATCTTTAAAATGAATCACTCAAGTGACATCAAGGCCCAGCAGTAGACTTAGGTGTCAATAAAATAAATCTGGTTGTGTGTGTTGTTTTTGTCTCATGCAAACTTTGCTTTAATTTTACTTTTTTCTATCTAATCATAAGAAATCATAGTCAGTCAGAGAGAGTCATTAAACAGGAAAAGCAGGTTTCCTGGAAAAAGAGGAAGTAAGTTTCCAGCCTGCAGATTTATAAAAATAGCTGAGACTATTCCTTATTTTATAGCATAAAAGTTTAAAGAATGAAATCTAAAACATTTTGAGTAATTTGATAAGATTCAAAGTAAAATACTTATATTAATATTGGTTTACTTGTAATAATACTTACAGTTACATTTGTGAGAACACTTACAAGAAAAACAAGTAACTGTAACTTTGGTATCAAATAATTAGAATCATGGATTATTCTTGGTTTCTTTTCAGAAGAACATCTGTAATAACTCACATTAAGATTATAATAAGGATAATTAATAAGTTATGGTTATAAAATCATAAATGAATGATAAATCAGAGAAGCTGAAGAAAATAAATGTGATATAAGTTATGGTTATAAAATTATAAATGAATGCTAAATCAGAGAAGCTAAAGAAAATAAATGTGATATAAATGTGATTTTGACATTGAACTTGAAATGGTGTAAAAGGTGTAACTGCAATTAAACATCACTGATATGTTGGAGGTAGAGGAGAGTAGGTGAAAGGTGAAAGGCAAGGAACTAACAGGAGAGCAGAGATGATCAACGCCTTATTTAGGTAAAAGGTTGTGCAGGCAATGGACATAGGAGGTTGAGCAACCCTGAGACATTAGCACAGACATCAGGAAATGTCTGTAAGACAGTGATGGATATGAGATCATCTGTCTGAGCAGTCAGAAACCCTATAAAAGGTGGGTGCAAAAGAGGAACCTTTTGTTGGATCCTCCGGGCAGCTTCGAGCCAAGATCGAGATGGACAAAGAACTCTGCAGCTGAAGAAGAGCCGGGGCCACAGAGCCGAAGACTGTCCTGCCATGAGGACCAACCCGTCAGCCCTGCAACCTGTGGCTTCAAATCGCACTTCTCTCATCGGCTGAGTTCAGACCCCAAAGACAAAGATGAAGACAAAGATAAAGGCAAAGACAAAGAAGAAGAACTGGTGCCTTTTTTCCTGCCAGCACCAAGTCCTGTGTGACCTCACCATCCATGCGGAGAAGAAGCTCATCAGACCTACAGAGATTCCTGCCTTCGCTGATCAACATCTTCCTCCTGCTGCAACATCTTCTTCATCATCAGGCCAGGTCTGGGGATCGAAACGTCAAACTCCGTCCGTCTCTCTCAAAGGTTCCCTTTTTTAGTTCTCAGTATCAGCAGTAGGGAAAGATAGACTAGATGATTGATTTTACTTATTTGATTATTTCTGCTACTGAATTAAGCTGTACTGACCCTTGCAAAACTGCCTTACTAATAAAATATTTAGCATAAAGAAAATCTAAAAGATGTTATGGACATTCAGTTAATGAGTCACCTTAAGGTTCTTTGATGGTTGTAAAATAGCTGTGATGTTTGATTCTGGAGAGGAAAAAGTTTAAAATGTTTTTAGGTTGCTGGTAGCCCAAATTTAAAACGTCATCCTTGGGACTCGCCCGAGTCACTAAAACCTACCTGGTTCAATAACAAATGCAAGTTGTAAAATAGAGAAGGAGCGACCGTTAACAGGTGTGCTCTGTGAAACTAGTTGGCTGTAGGCTGCTCAGTCTGGCTAATTCACAGGGGGAAGAAGGGTGGGACACCTGGATGTTGGCCGTCAGAAACCAGGCGAATCGTTTCTCGAAACCAGCTTAAACAGAGTTTACTTCAGTTCTGGACAGGGTAAATCCCAGCAGATTTAGGAAACTCAATTAACCCGTTAGAAGGAGAGCTGGTAGCAGATCTCCCCTCTCAGAAGAGGAAGCAGAGAGTGAGACAGTAGAGATAGAAAGGAGGGGGGGGGGTGTTGCGCAACAACAACCCCCACTAGATTCAACTAACCAACATGTGAAGCCTCTTTACAAAACACTAGTATATGTTGTTTTAAGTATAAAGCAACCCCAAATTTTAAAATTAGATGAAACCAAAACATATCTGATGATTCAAGTGCCAAAGCCTAATAAAGCAGTAGAAGAATTAGAAGTTCCTCCTGAAATCCTTACTGACTCTCTTTCCTGCCATAAAATCATTCCCTCTAAGAGGTGAAGGAAAGTTCATATGGTGGGTTAAAGATTTGTTTTGTGATCTGACAATAGAGATTGCTCAGACTAGTGTAGTGACCTTAAAACATAAAGTGTGAAATCTAATAAATACAAAGGATTTAATTAACCTTTTTTCCTAAGGAACATAGAGATTGGCTGTTTAAATCTTAGGGTTTTGTTTGGCACCGTAGATTATAGGAAGATGTAGAGAGTCATTACCATCACATAAGGCAGGATTTTGATGTAGTTTTAGTTTCCTAAAATTCAGAGAACCATTTTCTCTTTAGTGCAGGTTGTTTAAGCAAGCAAATACATAGTGAGCAATGAAATAATGTGGAAAATGTTAAATGTAAGTTTTTAGCATCAAAACACCGAGTCTAAATTGGTAAACATGCTTTGTCAAACAATAGTTAAAATTCTTTGTAAAATGAATTATTTGAAAATCATAAGAGTAAAATGAAATAATGAGCTTTAAAACTGTAATGTGAAGTGTTTTGGGAAAATAGAGTCATCTTGAAGGTTTAAATCATGCTGAAATAAATGATTCTGTTTGTTTTGAAAGTTGACCTTTTAGGGAAAAGGGCAGCATTGAATATGGGTAGAATTTCTCAGGTAAAATAATAAACCTGTTTCATCAACATCTTTATTTAAAGTAGTAGAAATTGTGATACATTAGCAGGTAATGCATCATCAGGGAGGAGAATATGTTATGGGTTTACCTTTTATATTACTTAATTAGATTACTGAAACTTTTATATTACTTAAACAAAATATTTGAAGAACATGTCTGATCTGTACTAAACACAAAAATGAAAGGAAAGATATTGTCTGGTGAAATATATGCTTATTTTAAATGGATTTGAGTTGTTCTCCATTAAAAGGTGTTCTGACAATGGGCTAAAGTATTTTGAAACCAATAGATAACAAATTTATAGTGATAATGAAGCATATTTTGGTTAATTAACTTGGGGAAATAATTATAGAAATTTAAAATATTATTGTGCTAGCCATTTTCAGAGCATTAATTTAATGGATTAAGAATGTTTTAAGAAATGTTGTGAAGAATCTGTTATTGATTAAATTATCACTAATCAGTAGAAGTACTCAGGTGGGTCTGAGATGTGGGATTATAATGATTTTTCTAAACTTGATTTTTGTTTTGATTTACATCCATTTAAAATGACTTTGAATAAAACTTTAAATTCTACTACCAGTAAAAGGCCTAGAGGAAAATTGGTGTATTTTGAAAATGTCTGGATTTGTTAAGTTATACATTGACATTATAATTACTCCAGGTCTAACTCTTTTGAATCTTTGTTTAAGGAAAGCATGTAGAATGTTTTAGACAAACAACCAGTAAAATCTAGTTTGTTCTATAAAAGTAATTTAAACTGGACTGTTTAATTCACACTGATATTCATTGTTTTGATGGTAAATGTAAGCTATACAACTACGTCTTTAAGTTTTTGTTATTGTTTTGTTTTTGTTCAGTCTTATATTACAAGATTAGTTTAAAATGAAGATCTGCATATGCTTAACATTCAGGACAAACATTAATTTAGAACCTTGTCTTTTGAAGCAGGTGATTACAGGGTTTCGGTGTTTTCCATCTGTTGGAGGTGTAGTATATAATAATAGAAACGTAAATTGAATGGATCACATCCACCATTTAATGAGCAGAACTTAGTAAAACTGGACAAGCAGGAGATAAGGTTTCGCATGATGAGTTGCTCATGGCTTTCTACACACAGACTGGCCTAGAGTTCAGAGCTCCAGGCCTGACTCTGGACTCTACAACAAAAGCTGTTGTCTCTGAAGAAGAGTGCGACTGCTTGGAGAAGCGGTTTCACATTTATTCCGACGATAGCAGCCACAGTGGGAACGAGCGGTGGAGAATTCACTTGGACACAGAGTGAATTGAAGATATTTGTGTTGAATACACAAATGAATGATGCCTTTGGAAAATCTGATCTCTGTTTTGTCATTGCAGTTTTGCAGCTGTTTTTCTGGTGTCCTGTGGATGTGGTCTCATTCAAAGACTGCGTTCTTTGATAAAAGATTAAAGTAATTCCCCTGATGGAAAATAACAAAGCCAAATTTACTTTTTTAAGTTAAGCCATTGTTTGATTATGCTGACACTGATGAAGATGACACTAGAGAATGTTGTACTTATATTTCTGATGCTAATGAAACCCATTTTGATGAAGCAATGTCTGCCTTGAAAAACCTGCAACAGGCCATGTCACAGGATGCAGTTCCCTCACGAGGAGATGTTTTTTCTTGGCTCATATATGGACCATGGTGGCATCTTCTGTTGAAATTAATGATGGTTCTTCTTATTATTCTTTTCTTGTTTTGTATTTTTACTGCCTGCATTATTCCATGTTTAAAATCAATGATAGCTAAAACTGTTGGAAATGTTATGTATCACTATCAACTTGTTGCCTCCATCTCTGAGGGAAACTCTGATGTCTAACTATGAAAAACAGGAGGGAAGGTTAGAAAAATTATCTAAGTTCATTTACTTGTGAGTTTATTTGAAAGGTTATGTTTTCATATTATTATTTTGTGTGTTGTTTACTTGACTCCTTTTCTTCTGTGAAATACTATTAACCATTTTTAGGATGTTTGCCTGGAGGCTAGAGAAGTTTGCACATTCCTGTGTTATCAGCTACATGTGTAACTGATTAGTTGTGGTCAGCCCATGCCCTTGTAAGGGCATGTCCACAGAAGGTTCCAGAACACCCTGTAGAAAAAGGTCATTGGTCAAAATCTTTGTGTGACTATGTGAAAAAGCCCAACCTCCTTCCTTGTATTTTCTAATAAAGCCAAATGCAGACAAAGATCGGGCAGAGTTGATCCCAGACAGTGTTTGACGGCGGCTTTCCGCGTCTCGGATCTTCCCTCCTTTTCTGCAGAAAAGAAAATTCTGCCTCTGGTTGAATCTTTGCAAGTTAGGAATTAAAATAAACCTATCAGACCAGTTTTTCTGATCTCTGCTCTTCATGGTCAGCCGGTGGTTCTGTTGCGCTCAGTTTACAGGTCCACTGCGCTGCTGAAATCTGCCTGACTGGGCGGAAGTGAGGTCAGGAAGGAGTTTGATATGACGCAGTTTGAGACTCTGCAAACCAGGGATGCTGCTTGCTGCGCCCTTTTGGCCGACCAACGGAGGGGCCACTGGGAAGGCCCCAGTTAGCCCCGTATGCCAGTCCGTTCCTGGTAGAGACTGGATTCTAAACTGGGGCAGAAGAAACATTTGAGGTAATAAGTGAGAAACTGAAGTGACATTATAAAACATACTGAGGTCATTTTAGTTCAGCATCAGTTTGAAATGTTACCAAACAACAAACTGTGAGTCACATCTGCTGTTCCTTGGAGTTACACCTGTTAATTACCAGGTGTAATTATTATTATTATTGTCTTCATTCTTCAGCTCATCTTCCTCATATCTGTGGTGTAAATTTGAGGCAATGATGCCTTTTAGGATTCACTGGTTTTATAACCCATTACTGGACAATCCTCTGTAAATGTCCTCTGGTTTCATGAAGGAAAGGTGGAAAAACAGTTGAAGCCCAAAACAAATGTCATGTTGTGAGAAATCACTGAGTTATTAGCATCTGGTGTTTTAATACATGGCTGCAGCTGTGCTCAGTTTCCTGGTTCAGTGACATTCCTTTGCAGGTGTTTCTGTCTTACCATCAGTACAAATAACTGAACAGAATGAGCCCGGGGCAAATACCTGTCCCAGGTGTTTGGCCAATCATCACCGTCACCTCCTCGTCTCCAGGTAGGACGGAGACGCCAAATCGGCCCAGCAGCTCCGGTCACCAGAGAGCCACCTTCATCATCACCTTCATCATCCTCCTGTAGAGGGTAAGACCCGCTGGACGCTCTTCTGCTCATCCATGGAGACATTTCTCACAGAAAACCAAATTCTCTGAGGGGGAAAGAGGAAACATTCACAGCAACAGAGCCACGTAGAAAAACAACCCAAGATTATTACCATCTATTTGCAAAATCACCACCACAACAAGCTTTTAACCATAAATTCTCCAGATGGAGGAAACTTTCACAAAAACTTTGTTAAAGTTTCATAAACTTTATCATGACAGAAATTGATTTGGAGACATTTTACTTCCCCAAATTGTAGCTATGTTACAAAAGAAAAAGGTTTTTCAATTTGGTCCAAAATTTCCACATAAATTTGCATTTTGGTGCATCTGATGATGAATTGTTAAAATATGATTCATGTTTTGATCAGTTACTTTTTACCAAATGCTTTTCTGCTCTTAATTGAGTCGTTTCCTGGACGGAAACTTTTTACTTTTACTTGAGTAAAAATATGTTGAACTATTGCTTCTCTAACTTGAGTAAAATTTGTGGTGTAAAGTTACCCTGAGAGCTTTACAGAATCAGAAACTTTGACTTTGATTCTCTGAGCTTCTATGCACCAAAAATCTGGAACAAACCACCAGAAAACTGCAGAACAGCTGAAACACTGAGTTCCTTTAAATCCAGACTAAAAACTCAGCTGGTTAGAGCTGATTTCAAAACATAATCATGAAACATTGATCAATAATCTGATGTGCAAAATGTAAAGCTGTTGACTTTATATTTTTATGTTTTTATGATGTAACGCTCTTTGAAATGCCTTGTTGCTGAAAGGTGCTCTACAAATAAAATTTGATTTGGCTGATTGATTGTTGCCATGTCAGGAAACTTTCCAGGGTGCGTTTCTTAGGAAGGTCAAACTGAACCACAGAAGAACACACACAGCCTCCAGCTGTTTGCATCAAACAGGAGAACACCTGCGTCAAGGTGCAGCTTCTCTGAATCTCACTCACCTCAGGATGTTTGACGCTAACACACTATGAGAGACTAAGTTCAGCTTTGACAGTCATTGAAATGCAGACTTGTCTGTCCTTCACTTCTAGACGTGTGCTGGAACTCGGAGACGCAGGTCTGTCCGGTCCCAGTCTGGAGCTGCTGCCTTCATCAGCATGGCTTGGACTGCCTAGTTAAGACTGTCTGTTATTCTGACATATTATTATTATTATTATTCACATTTATAATTGTTCCTTCCCATTAATCCTTTAGTGATTATCTCAGAAGGGGTCAGTGGATCAGTAGCTTGAACTCTCCACTAGGGGTCGTAACTAGTCCTCTAGTTTACGGTAACACCGCTGGATCTTTAGACACGGTTGCAGGATCATGAAAATGAAAACCTCAAACTCTGATAGTCGTCACATCAATGGAGACAGAAATAGAAATGGACAAAGTTCCTGATGGATGGGAAGAGAGACCAAGCTTGAACTTTTTACAGGGTTTGTTTTTGTGACAAAATGTTGGTGTTGAGCTTTTTAAAGGAAGATTTCCTGAGTTTTGCACATAATGTTTGAGTTATTAAAATATGAGGGGAAAAACTTTTCATCATCTTGTAAAGCTGATGTCCAGTTGAACCACAGCAGTTTGTGAAGTCTGGTTCAAACTTTGCTCCTGTTGTCTTTTCAGGTGAAGGACCTCAAACTCCATGAAGATCCAGTCTGTGGACCGGTTCTGATCCAGACCCGGGTGTTATGAGGAAATTTCTGACACATAGCGGTTCTACTGCTGAGCGTTTCTTTGTTTTAATCAAATGTGGTGAAGGGAAGTGAGTGAAACACTAAACTAATCAGAGTTTATAGTTGGTCTTCAATGAAAGAAGCTTTTTGATTCTCACCTTGTCTGAGCTCAACACATTGTAGATGTGAAACATCCCATAATGCACAGAGGAAAACAGAGAGCAGAATGAGGCTGCAGTGGTTCACAGTGAGCTTCAATGTTTCAGTCAGCTCTACAATCAGGAGGAATTTGATTTCATTTCTAGTCTCAATGATCAGTAAAGGTTTAGCAGGGATTGGTGGCTGTTACTGAGCCGTTTTTCTTCTTCTGAAGCTGAAATTTACAGAAACTCCAACATGACGTTTGTAGGTTGATGTCAGTTTTTAACATCTATAAAATTATTATCAAGTTGAGTTTTCAATTCAGAAAGTTAAAGCAGAGTTTTAACTCTTACAAATGTAAAACTGGAGCACTTCCCCCTCTTGTGGCTACAATTTGTATTACATACAAGCTATAACTGGTCATTTGTTTTAATTCTTCTAAACTTAGACAGAATAAAAGCCATTTGAGGTCAAATAAATGATTTTTTTCTCATTCTGCTTTCGGCCTTTTGTAGTTTTTCTTCAGCCTTTGGATGGATTGTTGTTGTTTCTTGTTTGGTTTTCATGTTGGACATCTGATGTGCGGCGGCGACATAAAGATCAGCACTTTTGATTTCTAATCACTGAAATATTAAAGTGTGCAATGATGATTATTAATCAAACATTTTTAGTTTTTATAATAACTACTTTGGATGAAGGTGATTAAAGTTGTAATTCATGTTTTAATCAGCAAATAAACATTAAAAATAAAAGTCTGTATTTGGTCTTTTATTCATGTTGAATATCCAGGTCAGCGTGGGATATTTATGTATTTAGATTACAAAAGGCATTTATTTGACAAGATAATCAAAGTCTTTATTACTAAAGGTTTTGTTGAAATTTGATCATTTTGATGGATTTAGATGAAACTGACTGTTTTAAGGTCAAAGTTGTGTAATTGCATGAGAGCTGGAGCCGCATCAGGCCGGCAGGGCGGCATTGACCTTTGAACTCTTTGAAGAATTAATGAGCTACACCAACATTTCATTTCCCATTAATAAAGTGGTTTTGAATTCAAATTGAATTTGAAAAGCCTGCATGTAACAAGTATGAATAGTAATCTAAGCTTTAGTGAAGTTTCACAAATCACCTAAAGGTTTCACAAATCCCAAACATGGATTAAAATATTCTGTTATTAGAGCAGAATAATCCAGTCCAGGTTTGAAGAGTCCAGGTGTTGTAGTTTTTAACCTAGAGCCGATTAAAGATGCGGGAGGTGGTGAAAAATTGGGTGGAATCGACCTTTAGTCTTTTCCCGAATCGGAACCAACTCCAGCTTGGTTCTGCAGACCGGGCTTCTGTGCTGGAGAGAGAAATATGGAGATTTAATTCATGACTCACTGGCAGGAACAGACGGCCAGACGAGGCTTTTCTGTCTCATGACCGTCGTTGAGTTTGTAATAATCGCCTCAGAGGCTGTTTTCTGTTCGGACCTGTTTTTCTGATCTCTGCTCTTCATGGTCAGCCGGCGGTTCTGTTGCGCTCAGTTTACAGGTCCACTGCGCTGCTGAAATCTGCCTGACTGGGCGGAAGTGAGGTCAGGAAGGAGTTTGATATGACGCAGTTTGAGACTCTGCAAACCAAGGATGCTGCTTGCTGCGCCCTTTTGGCCGACCAACGGAGGGGCCACTGGGAAGGCCCCAGTTAGCCCCGTATGCCAGTCCGTTCCTGGTAGAGACTGGATTCTAAACTGGGGCAGAAGAAACATTTGAGCTAATAACTGAGAAACTGAAGTGACATTATAAAACATACTGAGGTCATTTTAGTTCAGCATCAGTTTGAAATGTTACCAAACAACAAACTGTGAGTCACATCTGCTGTTCCTTGGAGCTCCACCTGTTAATTACCAGGTGTAATTATTATTATTATTGTCTTCATTCTTCAGCTCATCTTCCTCATATCTGTGGTGTAAATTTGAGGCAATGATGCCTTTTAGGATTCACTGGTTTTATAACCCATTACTGGACAATCCTCTGTAAATGTCCTCTGGTTTCATGAAGGAAAGGTGGAAAAACAGTTGAAGCCCAAAACAAATGTCATGTTGTGAGAAATCACTGAGTTATTAGCATCTGGTGTTTTAATACATGGCTGCAGCTGTGCTCAGTTTTCTGGTTCAGTGACATTCCTTTGCAGGTGTTTCTGTCTTACCATCAGTACAAATAACTGAACAGAATGAGCCCGGGGCAAATACCTGTCCCAGGTGTTTGGCCAATCATCACCGTCCCCTCCTCGTCTCCAGGTTTATTTAATCCGGTGACGCCAGCAGAGACCAACAGAAGAAGCAGCATCCGCCGGACAGAGACGCCAAATCGGCCCAGCAGCTCCGGTCACCAGAGAGCCACCTTCATCATCACCTTCATCATCCTCCTGTAGAGGGTAAGACCCGCTGGACTCTCTTCTGCTCATCCATGGAGACATTTCTCACAGAAAACCAAATTCTCTGAGGGGGAAAGAGGAAACATTCACAGCAACAGAGCCACGTAGAAAAACAACCGAAGATTATTACCATCTATTTGCAAAATCACCACCACAACAAGCTTTTAACCATAAATTCTCCAGATGGAGGATAGTTTCACAAAAACTTTGTTAACGTTTCATAAACTTTATGTTGACAGAAATTGATTTGGAGAAATTTTACTTCCCCAAATTGTAGCTATGTTACAAAAAAAGGTTTTTTCAATTTGGTCCAAAATCTCCACATAAATTTGCATTTTGGTGCATCTGATGATGAATTGTTAAAATATGATTCATGTTTTGATCAGTTACTTTTTACCAAATGCTTTTCTGCTCTTAATTGAGTCGTTTCCTGGACGGAAACTTTTTACTTTTACTTGAGTCAAAATATGTTGAACTATTGCTTCTCTAACTTGAATAAAATTTGTGGTGTAAAGTTACCCTGAGAGCTTTACAGAATCAGAAACTTTGACTTTGATTCTCTGAGCTTCTATGCACCACAAATCTGGAACAAACCACCAGAAAACTGCAGAACAGCTGAAACACTGAGTTCCTTTAAATCCAGACTAAAAACTCAGCTGGTTAGAGCTGATTTGGAAACATAATCATGAAACATTGATCAATAATCTGATGTGCAAAATGTAAAGCTGTTGACTTTATATTTTTATGTTTTTATGATGTAACGTTCTTTGAAATGCCTTGTTGCTGAAAGGTGCTCTACAAATAAAATTTGATTTGGCTGATTGATTGTTGCCATGTCAGGAAACTTTCCAGGGTGCGTTTCTTAGGAAGGTCAAACTAAACCACAGAAGAACACACACAGCCTCCAGCTGTTTGTGTTGGCATCAGGCTGAGCACTGAATGCCAGCTGCTTCCTGTTGGACGTCGTTCCAACCAGAGTTTAGCTGCTTCGTCTGTTTGGTGTCAGGCTCTTTGTTACACAAGCAGTTTTGTGAGGTGACATGATTCAGCTCACTACCAGCGCTGCTGTTTGGATCAACCAGACTCACTACAGATCAAAACCAGGACCGGATCATTTTGAAGCCTCAGAATCTGGCAACAGATCAGAAAGAGTTGGAAGTTGCCAGATATTGCCATTAATCCACTTTAAGTTTTGGTTTAACATCAGGACTTCAGATTTCTGGGAGAAATCTGAAACAAATATCATCATTTAGGTCCTGCTGCTGATTCATCTGCCTTGTTGTCAGTAACTTTACAGCCTGTGTTTGTACAGAGGACATTTGTGGCCCCTGCAGGTGTCCCTGTGGCCCCAGGTGGCTTCCTCACCTCCAAGGAAGACAAACCAGCAACAGATTCTGCCTCAAAGGAATTCATTCATGACTGAAATAAAACGAGACATTCAAACTTCAACAATAAACTTAGCAGAAAGTAAAAACTGATTTATGTTTCATGTGATGTTCTGTTTTCCAGCTCTCTGATTGGTCGCCTCCAACATGCTCTGCCTCCTGCTCCTCTTCCTCTCTGCTGCCATGTTGCTGCCAGGTGAGTTCCTGCAGTTAGAAGCAGTTTCTGCTGAGTCAGTGAAGATGGAGGAACGGAGCTCCTGCTGCCATCTTGGTCTCCAAACAGACCAACTGATGCTGGTTTATTCATCTACAGATTGTCATGTTGCTGCCAGACTCTGGTTCTCATCTCATGTGTCTCTGTGTTTCAGGAGCTGCTGACCAGCTTGCAGTATTTGCTAGTAACACAGAGGTGGACATCAGCTCATGCCCCATCACGTACTTTGGACAGAAATACGAACAACTTTATGTGAGTAAAATGACTGGATGAACCTCTACTAATTATTGCTTAGTCAGACGCATGATGATGATGATGATGATGATGGTGATGATGATGGTGATGGTGATGATGATGATGTTGATGATGATGATGATGTTGCTGATGATGATGATGATGATGATGATGTTGCTGATGATGATGATGATGATGTTGCTGATGATGATGATGATGATGATGATGATGATGATGGTGATGTTGATGATGATGATGATCTCTGCAGCTTCAGAGCTCTGAGTCTGCCTGCTTTTATTTTGAAGCAAACACAGGAAGTAGGAGTCCAGAGGATTTCTGCTCATTTAATCAGAAACTGATCTGTAGAGTTTTATTCCTCAGGACTTCCAGACTCTTTTCTCTTCTTGATGAATCTTTGTGGGTCGGTTTTTCTTTGACTTGTTGTGTTTCTGTTTTTTCAGCTGAACTTCACCAGTGACAACTTTGTTCTCTGTTTCACCGGCTTTTATGAGCCTCAGGGCAGAGGAGACTGCTTGGTGGCGCCTCAAACAGACAACACACAGTTTTATCTTCAAAGTGTGCCTGACTATGTTGAACTGCAAAACATCGTCCAGAATCTGCCAAGCATTAAGAACACTGGGGAGTGCTACATGTTCTTTATGAACTCTGCAGTAAGTTCTGTTCAGTGATTTAAATCTGTTTTCTGGTTTTAGAAAAGACTTAAACACAAAACATTGATGGAAGAATATGAATGAACTGATAGAACTGTATGAGCTGTTTACGTTTAGTTCTTATATTTTATTCATTGTTTATATCGCCTATAGTATGTAATTATGTTTCATGCTAAGACTTTTTGTGAAAACCTTTTGACTGGATCAAACCTGCTGACTGTTTTTTTGTATTTTTTTTAGTACACTTTTCTTCTAGTAAACTTTGGATCACAAAGTGCTTTTATGAATGTAGACCAACCAGTGGTAAGTCTTTACATCTTTTACAAAATACAGGAAAAGCTTTGAGTTAATAATTAAATATTGTCAGATCTAAACATCTACCTGAAGATTTTCCTGATTATATTCAGTTTTTATCAAGACATCCTTTAGACTCCACGTCCACTGGCGTGGACATGATGTTTTTCTGGGATTAAACTAATAAAAATATTAGGGAATTGGTTATTTACATGATGCTTGTTATAGTTTGGTTTATTATTAAGCAAAAACAATAAAGTTTAGACCCTTAAGTTGATACTAGTGAGTTTCAGTCATCCAGACGAGCATGTGACTGAAAACAGACGGGGAGGAGGAAGCTTCTGTTTTACTTCAAAAATATTCTTTATGTTCATAGCAGCACAGAAAAGTTTTCTCTGTATATTTTTAAGTATTTCCAGTAATAGTATTTGAAAGTATTTTGAACATTTTTCCTCTCATTAAATCGTAGGACTTTTTTTAAAGTTGAATGTCCATCCCAATGGACATCAGGACTTTGTGTTGGCTGTACAGCGCCTAATTATTCAGTGTTACTGTGCAAAGAAAGAAGCATGTGTGAACATTTCATAGCCAGTTTGTGATTTCATAATGATTTTCTGTTATTTTCTCAATGATGGAGTAAAAACTGTCAAACCTTCTTGAACTGACGGTACATCAAGAGATTTCTGATCCAGTGATTGGATGAGGAAAATAAGCCACAGGAATTAGATGGTAAATTGAGAAGTAAAGCATTCCCAGTTTTTCAGTGTCTCATCCAGAGAAGTTCAGCTACACAGTGAATCAGTGGGTGTTGTTGTCCTGCTAGATCAAATTATCAGTCTGTAAACACAAAAATCTGAGAAAAAAGTCAGAGCCGACTGGATGCAAGACGCCATAATGCACAGAAAAACACATTTCTGCTGTAAGAAATGTAAAATCCAAACTGAAACTGCTTCAAGATGTTCCTAAAAAATAAAGGTTACATGGAAATAGCCAGCAGTTTGATAACTGTGTAATCTATTGTTATATGTTTACATCACTACAAATAATAGCATGTCAATACATCTGAAAGTTCAATGGCCATCACTAAAGTCAAAGCTATATTTTATATTATTTATTCTCTATTCAGACATGCACACTGATAAACAAAACAGCAAAATCCAGTTTAAAAGGTTGAGACCATGAGTTATTGCATGAAGCTCTGCGGGGAAAGTATAGAAGTTTTCATGACGTTCTACGTTCATTTAGTCAAGATGTCCATTACAATGGACACCATGAAAAACATAGAAACATGAGACAAAAAACATATAGAAACATGAGACAGGAAAAATGTCTGTTTTGCTCTTTAGAGTAAAAATCAGCTGAGTAAAACAAAGTTTTGGCTCAAAGAAAGAAATGAGTTTTTATCAAGACATTTTTAATGAAATCAGTTTTTATTCTGTGTTGAGTCTCTGTGGTTCTGACTCTGTTGTTCTGCAGTTCACTGATTTTCTGGTGGATGGAAACAAAGTTTTCCCTCCGAGTGTTGCAAACCAGCAAGCCTACGCAGATCTGAGCGGCTGCAGGTCATCAGGTCAGTGAACCTCTGAATCCAAACCTGAACTTTGAGATTCAGTGAAACAGTTTTTCCTCAGATAAACTGAGTTTCTGAGTTTTCTGTCTCTTCCTTCGTTTCTCAGGTGTTCTGTTCAGACCTGGAGACGTTGTCAGCTCTGATCCAATAACCTGCAGGACTCTCACCTGTTCTCAGTCTGCAGTCCTCCAGAAAACCAGCTGTGGGCCCACGGAGCGTTGTCAAGGCAACGGCGTGTAAATATGGTCATTTTTACTTATTTACACGCTCAAAGTCCTGCTACTAAAAACAGCACTTTGAAGGGTGCTTTATAAATAAAATTGATTGATTGATTTTGTATTTGAAAAGTGGGAAAGAGAAAAATGTGTTTTCAAATTTGACTCATGAAGTTAAATTTCACTGGAGCTGTGGTCTTTTTCACAGCAAGCATTAACTTTCAAGGAGCAGCAGGAAGTGTTAAATGAGCTTTTATTGTGAAGGAGAAGCACGAAGTGATAAATGAGCTTTTATTGTGAAGGAGAAGCATGAAGTGATAAATGACGTTTTATTGTGAAGGAGAAGCATGAAGTGATAAATGAGCTTTTATTGTGAAGGAGCAGCAGGAAGTGAGCAGCGGTGGAGAACAGATCAGAGATCAGTGAGGCTGAAATGAATCTTTCTGCACAGCAGTTGGTCTAAATCTGAGTCCTTCACATCAGTCAGACCTCAGTAACATACTGACTACTGATCCAGAGAGCTGGAGGAGTAGAGCGCCCCCTGGTGGCTGTGGCCCCCAGCAACAGGTCTTGATGTTTGTTTCTGCCTCCACCAGCTGCTCCTCTGCCTCCTCGTTGGGCTCCGTCTGCACGGTGACGGGTCCGGCTGTGGTGGACTTCCAGGGCCAGCAGAACTCTGTGAAGGACCGGTGCTGGTACTCTCTGCTGAGGATCCCATCAGGCCCAGACTTCCAGGTTCTGGCCCACTTCCAGGAGCGGCGCCGTAAAGACGTGAGCTTCCTGGACGGCGTGACGCTGCGACTGAACGGGTTCACATCGGCCGTTGACATCCAGCTGAAACAAGGAGGCAGAGTTCTGGTGAGCCGCTGCAGACGCTTCATGGCTTCCAGCAGGGCCGTAATCTGGATCCTGGGGTTCTGGGGGCCCAGCCCAGGAACCTCTGGATTTATGAAACAAATGCAACTTTTTCTGCTGCTAAAGAGCAAACTGATACTTATAAGAGACTGACATGAAGTTAAAACAAAATCATTTTAAATGTTCACAACAGGAAAAACACTAGCAATGAATTTGATGATTAAATTTCCTAATTTAAAAGTTTTGATTAAAAAAATCTTAGACTTTATAGTTTTTGTGGTTTCTTATCTCCTGAAACCAAAAGAACTGAAACAGTTTTGAACTTTTTTTTCTATCAGCTTTGATCCTAAAGACAACTTATAAAAAATATTTTCTGAGTTTTAGCTGAAAACAAAAGTCAGATTCAGTTTTAGTTGAACTTTTTCAGTTGGTTCATAATTTGTTTCAGTCATTCTGTGTGTGTGTGTTTAAAGCTTTCCTCATGCTACAGAACCTTTTCAGAGCTGCTGAGTCACAGGTCCGCTGTAGTCTGAAGTTTGTAGGTGAAGCAGCGTCTCTCTGCTGCTTCACCAGCAGGGGGCGCCACCTTCCGAAGCCCCTCCAGACTCGCCTGTAGCTCCTTTTCTCAGACAGACCTCCAGGTTTCTGTGGCTCAGCCTCTGAGTTCTGACAGTCCGCTGTGTCTCTGTGGGTCGCAGCTGAACGGCTCGCCGCTGACCCTCAGCGGCTCGGTTCAGACGGGTCACGGTGTGAACCTCTCCAAGGACCAAACTGGAGTCACTGTCCAGGCGTCCCTGTCCGACTTCTCTGCTTCTGTCTTCTTTGACGGCTCCACGGCTCAGATCCACCTGAAAGGTACAGAGCATCAGATGAGTTTGGATCCTGAGGATCGCTGCTGTCCTGCAGTCTGATGCTGATTGTCTCTCGCTGCGTCCTGAACCCGTCCAGGTTCTTATGGACTGCCTCTGCAGGGTCTGTGTGGAAACGCCAGCAGGTCTCTGAGTGAAGAGCGGCTCTCTGAGGACGGCTCCACCAGGTCAGACCTCCTTACCGACCGACCGCTGCTGGACGGACGGACTGCAGGTAAACTCAGGAATCGGTCCTGACCTTGTTGTGTGTCGCCCCCTAGCTGTGAGGCGCAGTACACCGACGCTACTGACACAACCACCAGCTGCACCAAGATGGCTGAACGGTGAGCACATTGATCCAGAACCTTTAGTCTGAGTTTCTCTCTGATCTCTGGGGGAAACTTCATGTTTCATGGTGTTTGATGCCTCGTGACGTCAGTTGTGATGGGAGACGAATCCGTTTATTGATCATTGATTGTCTCCATGTGGAGCAGCTGTAGCCTCCTGAAGGAGGCGCCCTTCTCCTCCTGCGGCGTGGACCCAGAGCCCTACATGGCCGCCTGCACAGACACTTTGTGCCGCTATCCGGATCTGGATGGCCTCAGCTGTCGGTTCCTGGAGGCCTACGCCAGAGCCTGCAGCCTGCAGAGCAGCGCCGCACCGGAGGACTGGAGGTCCAAGGCTCAGTGCTGTAAGACCTGCTGCCCTCCGTCTGCTCCATGAATCTGCTGCTGCTGCTGCTGCTGCTTTTCACAGTAATGCATCTGCTCTGCAGCGCCCCCTGGGGCCGTCTGTCAGGACAGGACCTGCAGCGATCACGAGTTCTGTGGAGAGAAGACAGCTGGAGGAGAAACTCGCTGCTTCTGTCGGGCCATTTTTGCCTCCAAGTACAGACAGACGAACTCTTTGGGTAGGACAGCTGTGACCTGAGAACAGGCCTTAATGTTTGGAGGAAACCCTCTGACTGCCTCTCCTCACCAACGCTGTAACCTCCAGGTGATCCGCCGGTCTGCAGGCAGAGCTCTACTTCTCTCTCTCTGGTCGGGTGTCTCCTGGAGGACAAAGGCATCGACTACTCTGACTTACAGCTCAAAGATCCGACCTGCAGAGGTCAGATGGACCAGCAGACCCACATGGTGACCTTCAGCTTCAACAGCACCGACCTCTGTGGGACTGAGGTCACGGTGGGTTCGCGCTCTGCTTCGGGACCTTGATGTGGAGGCAACTTTCACAGGTCAGCTTTTGGTACGGAGTTAATGTTTCTGTTTGCAGACCCACAACAGCCAAACCATCTACAAGAACACCATCATGACACAGAACCTCTCCTCTGGAGGAATCACTCGCCAAGACCAGGTCTACATCGGGTTTTCCTGCGTTGAGACCCAGCCGGACATACAGACGGTGGCTTTCAGGATCAAAGACAGGTGGGTGTTGATCCCATCAGGTAAACTTGTGGTTTTAGTTTCAGAATCAGGTGAAAAAGATTCAGTAAAACATTACAGAATAGTTTGGTCAGTTTCTGTAGGAATAGATTGATATAACAGAGTCTAATCCTTTCTCTTTATGATTCAGGTCAAAGTGATTTTACAGATTTGGCCAAAAGCTTAAACACTCTATGAAATACTAGATGTAGCTACGTTGTCCTATCATAGATATATGTTGCATAGAAAACATAACTTTGAAGAGTTGGAAGCTTTTAGACTCCTGTAACTTGGGTCGTTCCTTCATCAACGTGTCTGTAGCGTAAAATTGAGCTGAATGCAGTTTGGTTCCCCTACGAGATGAACCCGTCGTCATAGCAACATCGTGACGGCCCACAGCGTCTGTTGACGAGGGCAGTGATTGGATGTGGCCTGTGAACAAGCAGGAAGCAGAGGGGAAATAATGGGAGGCAAAACAGGTGCAGAAAACCAAGACATAACAAAACCTACTAGAAAGAAAAGAAGCTCCGGTTAAGCTGACGTAAAAACTGAAACACCAAGGAGACGACCACAGCTAGCATCTCCATATGACAGTACAAACCTGCTGGATGCAGAAAGCAAAGTAAAATCTTTGAGCAGTCAGAAGTAGAAGCAGACTCCTGCCAGCTGTGTGTGTCCTCTGCAGCTCTGTGGTTCAGTTCATCTCATCCGGACTTTGGAATTACTCTCTGACCATGAAGGCCTACACCGACGCCCACCGAACTAAAGCTGTGGCCTCAAACACCAAAGTTCGCCTGAACCAGAAGATCTGGGTGGAGCTGGACGCCAACGGCCTGAATGAAAGCCTGGTTGCCTTGGTGATGGACTCCTGCTGGGCGACGGACAAGGAATCGGCCAACGCTAGCCGTAAACATTACCTGATCAAGAACGGGTGAGACCGCTGCCCATATTCAGCCTCTGTGACCTTTCTAACCTCTCTGATCCGACCACCAACGTTTGATTTGACGCTTGTGAGCAGTTGTCCAAACCCTGAGGACCAGACGGTGAGCATGGAGGCAAACGGAAAGGGAACCTCCAACTCCTTCTCCTTCAACATGTTCCAGTTCATTGGGAGCTCAGCTGAGGTCTACCTGCACTGCAAACTGCAGCTCTGCATCAAACAGGAGAACACCTGCGTCAAGGTGCAGCTTCTCTGAATCTCACTCACCTCAGGATGTTTGACGCTAACACACTATGAGAGACAAAGTTCAGCTTTGACAGTCATTGAAATGTAGACTTGTCTGTCCTTCACTTCTAGACGTGTGGTGGAACTCGGAGACGCAGATCTGTCCGGTCCCAGTCTGGAGCTGCTGCCTTCATCAGCATGGCTTGGACTGCCTAGGTAAGACTGTCTGTTATTCTGACATATTATTATTATTATTATTGTTATTCACATTTATAATTGTTCCTTCCCATTAATCCTTTAGTGATTATCTCAGATGGGGTCAGTGGATCAGTAGCTTGAACTCTCCACTAGGGGTCGTAACTAGTCGTCTAGTTTACGGTAACACCGCTGGATCTTTAGACACGGTTGCAGGACCATGAAAATGAAAACCTCAAACTCTGATAGTCGTCACATCAATGGAGACAGAAATAGAAATGGACAAAGTTCCTGATGGATGGGAAGAGAGACCAAGCTTGAACTTTTTACAGGGTTTGTTTTTGTGACAAAATGTTGGTGTTAAGCTTTTTAAAGGAAGATTTCCTGAGTTTTGCACATAATGTTTGAGTTATTAAAATATGAGGGGAAAAACTTTTCATCATCTTGTAAAGCTGATGTCCAGTTGAACCACAGCAGTTTGTGAAGTCTGGTTCAAACTTTGCTCCTGTTGTCTTTTCAGGTGAAGGACCTCAAACTCCATGAAGATCCAGTCTGTGGACCGGTTCTGATCCAGACCCGGGTGTTATGAGGAAATCTCTGGCACATAGCGGTTCTACTGCTGAGCGTTTCTTTGTATTAATCAAATGTGGTGAAGGGAAGTGAGTGAAACACTAAACTAATCAGAGTTTATAGTTGGTCTTCAATGAAAGAAGCTTTTTGATTCTCACGTTGTCTGAGCTCAACACATTGTAGATGTGAAACATCCCATAATGCACAGAGGAAAACAGAGAGCAGAATGAGGCTGCAGTGGTTCACAGTGAGCTTCAATGTTTCAGTCAGCTCTACAATCAGGAGGAATTTGATTTCATTTCTAGTCTCAATGATCAGTAAAGGTTTAGCAGGGATTGGTGGCTGTTACTGAGCCGTTTTTCTTCTTCTGAAGCTGAAATTTACAGAAACTCCAACATGACGTTTGTAGGTTGATGTCAGTTTTTAACATCTATAAAATTATTATCATGTTAAGTTTTCAATTCAGAAAGTTAAAGCAGAGTTTTAACTCTTACAAATGTAAAACTGGAGCACTTCCCCCTCTTGTGGCTACAATTTGTATTACATACAAGCTTTAACTGGTCATTTGTTTTAATTCTTCTAAACTTAGACAGAATAAAAGCCATTTGAGGTCAAATAAATGATTTTTTTTCCCATTCTGCTTTCGGCCTTTTGTAGTTTTTCTTCAGTCTTTGGATGGATTGTTGTTGTTTCTTGTTTGGTTTTCATGTTGGACATCTGATGTGCGGCGGCGACATAAAGATCAGCACTTTTGATTTCTAATCACTAAAATATTAAAGTGTGCAATGATGATTATTAATCAAACATTTTTAGTTTTTATAATAACTACTTTGGATGAAGGTGATTAAAGTTGTAATTCATGTTTTAATCAGCAAATAAACATTAAAAATAAAAGTCTGTATTTGGTCTTTTATTCATGTTGAATATCCAGGTCGGCGTGGGATATTTATGTATTTAGATTACAAAAGGCATTTATTTGACAAGATAATCAAAGTCTTTATTACTAAAAGTTTTGTTGAAATTTGATCATTTTGATGGATTTAGATGAAACTGACTGTTTTAAGGTCAAAGTTGTGTAATTGCATGAGAGCTGGAGCCGCATCAGGCTGGCAGGGCCGCATTGACCTTTGAACTCTTTGAAGAATTAATGAGCTACACCAACATTTCATTTCCCATTAATAAAGTGGTTTTGAATTCAAATTGAATTTGCAAAACCTGCATGTAACAAGTATGAATAGTAATCTAAGCTTTAGTGAAGTTTCACAAATCACCTAAAGGTTTCACAAATCCCAAACATGGATTAAAATATTCTGTTATTAGAGCAGAATAATCCAGTCCAGGTTTGAAGAGTCCAGGTGTTGTAGTTTTTAACCTAGAGCCGATTAAAGATGCGGAAGGTGGTGAAAAATTGGGTGGAATCGCCCTTTAGTCATTTCTCGAATCGGAACCAACTTCAGCTTGGTTCTGCAGACCGGGCTTCTCTGCTGGAGAGAGAAATATGGAGATTTAATTCATGACTCACTGGCAGGAACAGACGGCCAGACGAGGCTTTTCTGTCTCATGACCGTCGTTGAGTTTGTAATAATCGCCTCAGAGGCTGTTTTCTGTTCGGACCAGTTAGAAAAATCATCTAAGTTCATTTACTTGTGAGTTTATTTGAAAGGTTATGTTTTCATATTATTATTTTCTGTGTTGTTTACTTTACTCCTTTTCTTCGGTGAAATACTATTAACCATTTTTAGGATGTTTGCCTGGAGGCTAGAGAAGTTTGCACATTCCTGTGTTATCAGCTACATGTGTAACTGATTAGTTGTGGTCAGCCACATGCCCTTGTAAGGGCATGTCCACAGAAGGTTCCAGACCACCCTGTAGAAAAAGGTCATTGGTCAAATTCTTTGTGTGACTACATGAAAAAGCCCAACCTCCTTCCTTGTATTTTCTAATAAAGCGAAATGCAGACAAAGATCGGGCAGAGTTGATTCCAGACAGTGTTTGACGGCGGCTTTCCGCGTCTCGGATCTTCCCTCCTTTTCTGCAGAAATGAAAATTGTGTCTCTGGTTGAATCTTTGCAAGTTAGGAATTAAAATAAACCTATCATTTGGGGGCTCGTTCAGGGATTCCCAACATACCCACCGCTGACGGAAGGAGTAAGACGCGCTGAAATCTGCCGGCAGTATTCTGAAAAGTCCCGGGGGGCAATTTCCTCGCTGGGCCAGTGTCTTAGGTCAACCTCCTTCTGCCAACGGTGGATTGACGGGACTCAAAACCGAGACAGAGCAGGATTCAACCAAGTAAGTAAATGGGATGTTACAAGCGGTTTTCAAGTCCCCCGTTTGACATCAAGAAAAAAAAAAAAAAAAAGGGAAAGTATAAAAAACACACGTAGGGAAAGGCAATAAATGTGATACCTAAAAAACAGTGGGAAAGGTGAGTGGTGGGCTTGTTGGGGATGATCATCAAGAATTCTCCACTCAAATCATTTATTGAATTTAGTCCAAGCGAGAATTACCACAACAAGAACTTGGCCACCACCCTACTCTTTCTATCCCCCGTTCTGTAGAGTCCACCCTAGGTGTGTAAAGAACGGGATGAACACACTGTAAAATATGGGTTTTTCACACGGGAAGGAGAAAAGTCTTAAAGGGGATGAGAAGTTAATGTGTCAGATGGAGCCAGGAAACTTAAAGTACCTGACTAAATGGAAAAAGAAGTACGGTGTAGATGGTGTGTTGAAAGTAAAATAAAGAAAAAACGTGGTGTTTCGGTTTTAAAATAAGGGTTAAGTAAAAAACTGGTACCAGAAAACAGGAAATTATTGGTTGTTGTTAGATTCTAACATAAGTTTGAGATGTCTCTTTATAAATGTGCACGGTATTTAAAACAGGTTCCTGAAGACTAAAGTTTAAAATTAATTAAATTAAAACATGAAAAATGTTAACAAAACATTGGGAAATTCCTGAAGCTTCAGTAAAATTTGATAAAAAATTAGAGTAAAATTTGATAAAATAATGAGGACAGACTGAAAATTGGTGACTGATGAAATTTTGACTGACTACAAATCTGACCAGTTGTTTTGTGTTTTGTGTTTTTTTGTTTGTGTTACAATTCATGTTGGTGTGAAAGAGTGTGTGTAATTGGAGATAAAATACCACTTGGTATTTTATGTCATATAAATACAATGAGAATGTGAACAGCACCTCTGTAAGTGGATGCCATAGGCAAGAATTTCTCACTTGGAACAACCAAGTAGAAGCAGAAATTACCCTACAGAGCATTTTTTTAGTGCTGTCTCATGGTGCAAAGTTTCCAGTTTTTAGAACACCCTATGTGTTAAACTGGACTAAATTATTCAAATTAAGCAACAACAGCAGTAAGTGTGACCTGCAGTGTGTAAAGATTGGAAGGCATTGAAAGATAGAATCCTGATAAAATAAAACATCTGAACAAATTGAAAGTAAAAATATGGGTTCTAAGGCTAAATAAATTGGTAGAACTACAGGATGAAATATAAATAAATAAAGAATAAGCCAAGAAAATGAGGTCACAGAGGATTGTGGAAATGATGTATTGGCAAATTAATAGATGACTAAATGAAAAATAAAGTAAATAAATAGATAAATACATAAATGATTAGGTAGAGAAATAAACAAAATAAAATATGTATATAGAATTGAGAACTAAAATATTAGATAAAACTGTTAATTATTCCTTCTAGGCTGAGAAGGTAGTAGTAAAAATAGAATAAAATACAATGAGCTACAATGGGACCTTTTTAATGAGTTGAGGATAAAGAAAAAACAGAAAAGATCTTTAGAGAAACAGGCCCTAACTGTAAGAGGAATTGCCCAGATAACAACAAACTGCAGCATGCGGCTGATTCTAGATAGTTTCACAATCAGTCTTTTTAAACTGACCAAAACTTTAAGATAGATAAATATTATTAAATCTACAGGACTTATTGATAATTAAGACAGGATAAATTAGAAGTAACTCTCTTGTTAAATAGAAATTGATTAAATACAGAAAAGTTTGCTAAAATTTACAAGATTTGTTGTTGAAGGATAACATTAAGTTTGAAATAAGTTATTGGTTAATGAAAAAAGATCATGTGGAACTATTGTAGAGAATCAATATTAAACTGTAATAAGAGATGATTGAAAAGTGCCTACAGAAAGAGAGGGCTGCAAATAAAATAAGAAAATAAGAAAAAAATAAAATAAATAGAACAAAACAGGAAAAAGCGACAAGTATGTTTATTTAGACAAGAGAATAATGAAGCCCAGGGAGGAGTTGCAACCCAAACTCACAGCAGCTCAGCAGGGGAGAACAAGAAGAGCTGTGCTGTAACTTCTACCCCCACTAGATTCAACTAACCAACATGTGAAGCCTCTTTACAAAACACTAGTATATGTTTTTTTAAGTATAAAGCAACCCCAAATTTTAAAATTAGATGAAACCAAAACATATCTGATGATTCAAGTGCCAAATTCTACTGCTAATAAAGCAGTAGAAGAATTAGGAGTTCCTCCTGAAATCCTTATTGACTCTCTTTCCTGCCATAAAATCAGTCCCTCCAAGAGGTGAAGGAAAGTTCATATGGTGGGTTAAAGATTTGTTTTGTGATCTGACAATAGAGATTGCTCAGACTAGTGTAGTGACCTTAAAACATAAAGTGTGAAATCTAAAAAATACAAGGGATTTAATTAACCTTTTTTCCTAAGGAACATAGAGATTGGCTGTTTAAATCTTAGGGTTTTGTTTGGCACCGTAGATTATAGGAAGATGTAGAGAGTCTTTACCATCACATAAGGCAGGATTTTGATGTAGTTTTAGTTTCCTAAAATTCAGAGAACCATTTTCTCTTTAGTGCAGGTTGTTTAAGCAAGCAAATACATAGTGAGCAATGAAATAATGTGGAAAATGTTAAATGTAAGTTTTTAGCATCAAAACACCAAGTCTAAATTGGTAAACATGCTTTGTCAAACGTTAGTTTAAATTCTTTGTAAAATGAATTATTTGAAAATCATAAGAGTAAAATGAAATAATGAGCTTTAAAACTGTAATGTGAAGTGTTTTGGGAAAATAGAGTCATCTTGAAGGTTTAAATCATGCTGAAATAAATGATTCTGTTTGTTTTGAAAGTTGACCTTTTAGGGAAAAGGGCAGCATTGAATATGGGTAGAATTTCTCAGGTAAAATAATAAACCTGTTTCATCAACATCTTTATTTAAAGTAGTAGAAATTATGATACATTAGCAGGTAATGCATCATCAGGGAGGAGAATATGTTATGGGTTTACCTTTTATATTACTTAATTAGATTACTGAAACTTATATTACTTAAACAAAATATTTGAAGAACATGTCTGATCTGTACTAAACATAAAAGTGAAAGGAAAGATATTGTCTGGTGAAATATATGCTTATTTTAAATGGATTTGAGTTGTTCTCCATTAAAGATGTTCTGACAATGGGCTAAAGTATTTTGAAACCAATAGATAACAAATTTATAGTGATAATGAAGCATATTTTGGTTAATTAACTTGGGGAAATAATTATAGAAATTAAAAATATTATTGTGCTAGCCATTTTCAGAGCACTAAATTAATGGATTAAGAATGTTTTAAGAAATGTTGTGAAGAATCTGTTATTGATTAAGTTATCACTAATCAGTAGAAGTACTCAGGTGGGTCTGAGATGTGGGATTATAATGATTTTTCTAAACTTGATTTTTGTTTTGATTTACATCCATTTAAAATGACTTTGAATAAAACTTTAAATTCTACTACCAGTAAAAGGCCTAGAGAAAAATTGGTGTATTTTGAAAATGTCTGGATTTGTTAAGTTATACATTGACATTATAATTACCCCAGGTCTAACTCTTTTGAATCTTTGTTTAAGGAAAGCATGTAGAATGTTTTAGACAAACTACCAGTAAAATCTAGTTTGTTCTATAAAAGTAATTTAAACTGGACTGTTTAATTCACACTGATATTCATTGTTTTGATGGTAAATGTAAGCTATACAACTACGTCTTTAAGCTTTTGTTATTGTTTTGTTTTTGTTCAGTCTTATATTACAAGATTAGTTTAAAATGAAGATCTGCATATGCTTAACATTCAGGGCAAACATTAATTTAGAACCTTGTCTTTTGAAGCAGGTGATTACAGGGTTTCGGTGTTTTCCATCTGTTGGAGGTGTAGTATATAATAATAGAAACGTAAATTGAATGGATCAAATCCACCATTTAATGAGCAGAACTTAGTAAAACTGGACAAGCAGGAGATAAGGTTTCGCATGATGAGTTGCTCATGGCTTTCTACACACAGACTGGCCTAGAGTTCAGAGCTCCAGACCTGACTCTGGACTCTACAACAAAAGCTGTTGTCTCTGAAGAAGAGTGCGACTGCTTGGAGAAGCGGTTTCACATTTATTCCGACGATAGCAGCCACAGTGGGAACGAGCGGTGGAGAATTCACTCGGACACAGAGTGAATTGAAGATATTTGTGTTGAATACACAAATGAATGATGCCTTTGGAAAATCTGATCTCTGTTTTGTCATTGCAGTTTTGCAGCTGTTTTTCTGGTGTCCTGTGGATGTGGTCTCATTCAAAGTCTGCGTTCTTTGATAAAAGATTAAAGTAATTCCCCTGATGGAAAATAACAAAGCCAAATTTACTTTTTTAAGTTAAGCCATTGTTTGATTATGCTGACACTGATGAACTTAGACTTAGACTTAGACTTAGACTGACTTTATTGTCATTTTGCATGCACAGGGTGTATACAGAACGAAATTTCGTTGCATACGGCTCAGGACAATGTTTTGAGCTTTCAATGTTGTGAGGTTACTCCAGAAAAAAATAAAATACAGTATAAAATATGAATATAAATATAAATATAAAATATAAAGTGCAGGACTGACAGTAAAAAGGAAGTTACTTAGCTCTGTACATGTGCAAGGTATAAAGTGGAGACCAGATTTTAAGTGCAGGCCAGTTAAGAGTTCAGCAGTCTGATAGCAAATGGGAAAAAGCTGTTTCGGAACCTGGTGGACCTGCACCGGACGCTGCGGAACCTCTTTCCAGAGGGCAGCAGGGAGAACAGTCCATGGTGGGGGTGTGAGGGGTCACTGACGATGTTTCGGCCTCGGGACACGCAGCGCTGGGATGAAATGTCCTGAATGGAGGGAAGGGGGGCCCCGATGATCCTTTCTGCTGTCCGCACCACTCTCCTCACGTTCGTCCAGTTGGAGGCGCTGCAGCTTCCACACCACACAGAGAGGCAGCTGGTCAGAATGCTCTCTATGGTGCTTCTGTAGAACGTCTTGAGGATCGGCGGGGGCAGGTGGTGTGCTCTTCTCATCCTCCACAGGAAATACAAGCGCTTCTGTGCCCTCTTGGCCAGAGACGTGGTGTTCGCAGTCCAGGTGAGGTCGTTAGTGATGTGCACCCCCAGGAATTTGGTGCTACTGACCACCTCCACAGCCGAGCTGTTGATGAGCAGTGGAGCGTGGCTGGGCCGGTTCTTCCTGAAGTCGACGATCATCTCCTTCGTCTTGTCAACGTTCAGGATCAGGCTGTTGTCTCTGCACCAGTCCACCAGCTGCTCCACCTCCTCTCTGTAGTCCAGGTCGTTGTCGTCTCTGATGAGGCCCACCACCGTTGTGTCGTCCGCGAACTTCACGATGTGGTTGGTGGCGAACCTGGGGACGCAGTCGTGTGTCATCAGAGTGAACAGCAGAGGGCTCAGGACGCAGCCCTGAGGGGAGCCTGTGCTGAGGGTGATGACATCGGAGGTGTGTTGTCCGATCCGGACTGACTGAGGTCTGTCGGTGAGGAAGTCTAGCAGCCAGTTGCGCAGGGGGGTGCTGAAGCCCAGGTGTCCCAGTTTTCCTGCCAGATGCTGTGGGATGATTGTGTTGAACGCTGAGCTGAAGTCCAGGAACAACATCCGCACATGAGTGTTCTTCTCCTCCAGGTGAGCCAGGCTCAGGTGTAGGGCGGAGGAGATGGCGTCCTCAGTGGAGCGGTTTCGGCGGTAGGCAAACTGGAACGGGTCGAATGTGGAGGGGAGTCTGGAGACGATGTGTTCTTTTACCAGCCTTTCAAAGCACTTCATCATGATGGGAGTCAGTGCCACAGGCCGGTAATCGTTGAAAGAGGTGACTTGAGGTTTCTTTGGCACCGGAATGATGGAGGCAGTTTTGAGACAGGCTGGCACTGTGGCTTGGTCCAGTGAGGTGTTAAAAATGTCTGTTAGGACACCAGCCAGCTGACCTGCGCATTCCCTGAACACCCGCCCAGGTATGTTGTCGGGACCTGGGGCCTTCCGTGGGTTGACTCTTTTCAGAGTCTTCAATACATCGGCTGTGTCCAGGCAGAGTGCCTCCTCTTCCTGGTGGGGAACAGTTTTCTTTGCCGGAGTACTGTTCAGTGCCTCGAACCTCCCAAAGAAGTTATTGAGTCCATTTAGAAAGTCAGCATCAACTTCACCCACTGGGGGGGAGGATGGATTGTAATCTGTGATCGCCTTTATGCCTTGCCACATACTTCTGGTGTTGCTGGTGTCGTGGAAGAACTCCTGTATTTTTCGACTGTGGGTTCGCTTTGCTAACCTGATAGCACGGTTCAAGTTGGCTCTCGCTGTCCTCAGTGCCTCCTTGTCGCCAGACTTGAAGGCTGAGTTCCGTGCTTTTAGCATTCTACGTACCTCCTTAGTCATCCAGGGTTTTTGGTTGGCCCGGGTGATAATGTTCTTAGTGATGCTGACGTCCTCTGTGCACTTGTTGATGTAGGCTGACACCGTCATGGCGTACTCATTGATGTTGATCTGGTCGTTGTAAGTGGCTGCTGCCTTGAACATCCCAGTCAGAGCACTCAAAACAGTCCTGAAGTGCATCCATGGCCCCCTCAGTCCACATTCTCACCTGCTTCACTGTAGGTTTTGTTCTGGTCAGCAGGGGCTTGTATGCAGGAGTTAGCATAACAGATAGGTGGTCTGAAGAGCCAAGGTGGGGGCAGGCGGCTGCTCTGAATGCTTCTTTGATGTTGGTGTAGGCCAAGTCTAGAGTATCTAGAGTATGAAGATGACACTAGAGAATGTTGTACTTATATTTCTGATGCTAATGAAACCCATTTTGATGAAGCAATGTCTGCCTTGAAAAACCTGCAACAGGCCATGTCACAGGATGCAGTTCCCTCACGAGGAGATTTTTTTTCTTGGCTCATATATGGACCATGGTGGCATCTGCTGTTGAAATTAATGATGCTTCTTCTTCTTATTCTTTTCTTGTTTTGTATTTTTACTGCCTGCATTATTCCATGTTTAAAATCAATGATAGCCAAAACTGTTGGAAATGTTATGTATCAGTATCAACTTGTTGCCTCCATCTCTGAGGGAAACTCTGATGTCTAACGTTGTGACCATACAATGAAAATGTGCCAGCAAGAAATGTGTTTTTGATGTCTGTGTTAGACTTCATAAATAATAATATGAAAAACAGGAGGGAATGTTAGAAAAATTATCTAAGTTCATTTACTTGTGAGTTTATTTGAAAGGTTATGTTTTCATATTATTATTTTCTGTGTTTACTTTACTCCTTTTCTTCGGTGAAATACTATTAACCATTTTTAGGATGTTTGCCTGGAGGCTAGAGAAGTTTGCACATTCCTGTGTTATCAGCTACATGTGTAACTGATTAGTTGTGGTCAGCCCAAGCCCTTGTAAGGGCATGTCGACAGAAGGTTCCAGAACACCCTGTAAAAAAAGGTCATTGGTCAAAATCTTTGTGTGACTCTGTGAAAAAGCCCAACCTCCTTCCTTGTATTTTCTAATAAAGCCAAATGCAGACAAAGATCGGGCAGAGTTGATCCCAGACAGTGTTTGACGGCGACTTTCCGCGTCTCAGATCTTCCCTCCTTTTCTGCAGAAAAGAAAATTGTGTCTCTGGTTGAATCTTTGCAAGTTAGGAATTAAAATAAACCTATCAGACCAGTTTTTCTGATCTCTGCTCTTCATGGTCAGCCGGCGGTTCTGTTGCGCTCAGTTTACAGGTCCACTGCGCTGCTGAAATCTGCCTGACTGGGCGGAAGTGAGGTCAGGAAGGAGTTTGATATGACGCAGTTTGAGACTCTGCAAACCAAGGATGCTGCTTGCTGCGCCCTTTTGGCCGACCAACGGAGGGGCCACTGGGAAGGCCCCAGTTAGCCCCGTATGCCAGTCCGTTCCTGGTAGAGACTGGATTCTAAACTGGGGCAGAAGAAACATTTGAGCTAATAACTGAGAAACTGAAGTGACATTATAAAACATACTGAGGTCATTTTAGTTCAGCATCAGTTTGAAATGTTACCAAACAACAAACTGTGAGTCACATCTGCTGTTCCTTGGAGCTCCACCTGTTAATTACCAGGTGTAATTATTATTATTATTATTGTCTTCGTTCTTCAGCTCATCTTCCTCATATCTGTGGTGTAAATTTGAGGCAATGATGCCTTTTAGGATTCACTGGTTTTATAACCCATTACTGGACAATCCTCTGTAAATGTCCTCTGGTTTCATGAAGGAAAGGTGGAAAAACAGTTGAAGCCCAAAACAAATGTCATGTTGTGAGAAATCACTGAGTTATTAGCATCTGGTGTTTTAATACATGGCTGCAGCTGTGCTCAGTTTCCTGGTTCAGTGACATTCCTTTGCAGGTGTTTCTGTCTTACCATCAGTACAAATAACTGAACAGAATGAGCCCGGGGCAAATACCTGTCCCAGGTATTTGGCCAATCATCACCGTCCCCTCCTCGTCTCCAGGTTTATTTAATCCGGTGACGCCAGCAGAGACCAACAGAAGAAGCAGCATCCGCCGGACAGAGACGCCAAATCGGCCCAGCAGCTCCGGTCACCAGAGAGCTACCTTCATCATCACCTTCATCATCCTCCTGTAGAGGGTAAGACCCGCTGGACTCTCTTCTGCTCATCCATGGAGACATTTCTCACAGAAAACCAAATTCTCTGAGGGGGAAAGAGGAAACATTCACAGCAACAGAGCCACGTAGAAAAACAACCGAAGATTATTACCATCTATTTGCAAAATCACCACCACAACAAGCTTTTAACCATAAATTCTCCAGATGGAGGAAAGTTTCACAAAAACTTTGTTAACGTTTCATAAACTTTATGTTGACAGAAATTGATTTGGAGAAATTTTACTTCCCCAAATTGTAGCTATGTTACAAAAAAAGGTTTTTTCAATTTGGTCCAAAATCTCCACATAAATTTGCATTTTGGTGCATCTGATGATGAATTGTTAAAATATGATTCATGTTTTGATCAGTTACTTTTTACCAAATGCTTTTCTGCTCTTAATTGAGTCGTTTCCTGGACAGAAACTTTTTACTTTTACTTGAGTAAAAATATGTTGAACTATTGCTTCTCTAACTTGAGTAAAATTTGTGGTGTAAAGTTACCCTGAGAGCTTTACAGAATCAGAAACTTTGACTTTGATTCTCTGAGCTTCTATGCACCACAAATCTGGAACAAACCACCAGAAAACTGCAGAACAGCTGAAACACTGAGTTCCTTTAAATCCAGACTAAAAACTCAGCTGGTTAGAGCTGATTTGGAAACATAATCATGAAACATTGATCAATAATCTGATGTGCAAAATGTAAAGCTGTTGACTTTATATTTTTATGTTTTTATGATGTAACGCTCTTTGAAATGCCTTGTTGCTGAAAGGTGCTCTACAAATAAAATTTGATTTGGCTGATTGATTGTTGCCATGTCAGGAAACTTTCCAGGGTGCGTTTCTTAGGAAGGTCAAACTAAACCACAGAAGAACACACACAGCCTCCAGCTGTTTGTGTTGGCATCAGGCTGAGCACTGAATGCCAGCTGCTTCCTGTTGGACGTCGTTCCAACCAGAGTTTAGCTGCTTCGTCTGTTTGGTGTCAGGCTCTTTGTTACACAAGCAGTTTTGTGAGGTGACATGATTCAGCTCACTACCAGCGCTGCTGTTTGGATCAACCAGACTCACTACAGATCAAAACCAGGACCGGATCATTTTGAAGCCTCAGAATCTGGCAACAGATCAGAAAGAGTTGGAAGTTGCCAGATATTGCCATTAATCCACTTTAAGTTTTGGTTTAACATCAGGACTTCAGATTTCTGGGAGAAATCTGAAACAAATATCATCATTTAGGTCCTGCTGCTGATTCATCTGCCTTGTTGTCAGTAACTTTACAGCCTGTGTTTGTACAGAGGACATTTGTGGCCCCTGCAGGTGTCCCTGTGGCCCCAGGTGGCTTCCTCACCTCCAAGGAAGACAAACCAGCAACAGATTCTGCCTCAAAGGAATTCATTCATGACTGAAATAAAACGAGACATTCAAACTTCAACAATAAACTTAGCAGAAAGTAAAAACTGATTTATGTTTCATGTGATTGTGGCAACCTGGGGGTGGATTTTCTTTATTAGGAAACCCAAATGTAAGATGTTAAAGTTTAAGATAAGGGAAACCGACAACGCCACCTGGAATAACTCCAGGAAAATAGAATAATAATAAGGACACAGGTACGTTCTACAGGAAATGAGACAAGATTCAGACAATTCTACAAAAAATTTATTAAACTTTAATAGGTTGTTTAATTTAACAATAACCTGAAATCGAATAGTTAAAACAGTGAATGCATTTTTAATAAAGTTGATTATAAAATGTTTAAATGTCAAAGGAAACTGAGGCTTACCAGTGGGGGGAGAGTAGTGAGGAAAGGGGCAACATCCAGTGAAGAAAAGGGATCACCCTGGACACTACAAAGACACGGCAAACACACACACAAAAAAAGGGGTGTTCCACAAAACACACGAGACAAGACACCGCCACCAGGGGTCACCACCGCCACCACAGAAGCCTCAGTCCCTAAAAGAAAGACAAAAAAATGAAACAATACGAGTAAAACAGTGATACAATAGCACTACAATATTGCTTTTTATCCCGGTCGTAGTGCCATCGATGCTCCCGGCAACGGGGGAAAGTTCATACAAATCTTTTAAAACGATTCATCGTAGGCAAAACAGCAGCGAGTGTACGTCCAAATTTGATAGTCAGGGACTCGGCAGGAGGCTAAAAAATAAAGTAGATTATTAATACAACTGCTGATAAAAACTATAACTTACGGTAGCTGCTTACCTGCAAATTACCACACGGCCAGATTAACAGATCCACAAGGTCACCTATGGAGCGCAGCTGTAACAGAACACTACATAAAGGCTTCGTTTACATGAGACGGATGTTACCTAGCCATGCTAGCGCTTACCTTCCCGGCAGCAAACAACCGAACAAATTGGTCCAGGAGTTGGAGGCACAGCAAGGGAGGCTAAACAGATCAGACCAGCTTGCATTAATTGCTATGATAAAAGCTGACAAACAAAGAGACAGCCACGCTTACCCAGCACAGCTCAGCAAACAAACTAAGCAGAATGAGTTGACGTCATGACGCAAGTAGTCATGTGGCAGGTAGACACCTGCTTATATGCAGCAGCCGAAATTGATCTTAAAGTGGCAGCGTACCATTTATGCTGCTACAATCTACCCCCCCAACTTGCGTCGACGCCCCGACGACGACCCCAAAAACACTAGCACCAAGGTCTAAACAGTGCAGAAACAGCATTACAGTGTGGATCAGGAGAGTGTGCAGCCCCATGCACTAATCCCATTGGTCTTGGGAGATGGTGGACATTGGAGTGCTGACCTGCTGTTGAGCGTGTAGTTCTTCTCATTACCCTTGGAAGGCCCTGATCTTTACTTGAGCTGGCAACACTAGGAGCTTGAGATGCAGATGTTGAAGGAGCTTCATGAGGATATACCTCGGCAGACAGAGGAACCGTGTTGTTTCTGACCAGGTGTGGGTTGGCTGGCAAAGAAGGCGGTGACTGGTGGACATTTACCCTCAAAAACAAATCAGGATCAGTTTCATCCTCAGAGGATGAATCAGTCAACAGTGGTTCCCCAATAGGGGATGCTGGGATGTCACTGCAAACAACTGGCTTCAGTAGAGACCGGTGGACCCTTTTAGTTTTGTTCAACTCATCTGCAGGAGCCACAGTGTAAACTGCTCCAGTATCACCCAGTACTTTTAGGACCTTATACACCTTGGAGTGCCACAGATCCTGAATCTTGTGTCTTCCTTGTTGACTGGTGTCTCGAAGTAGGACAAGTTGGCCTTCGTGCAGAGGAGAATCTTGAACATACTGGTCATTATTTCTCTTTCTCCTATCTGCAGCAATCTTCAGCTTCTCCCTGGCTTCCTCAAAAGCCAGTTGCAAGCGTGTCTGGTGCTCTGCAACCCACTTGTCAACACCGCCAGCACTTGGTTCTGATACATGGCCAAGCAAAAAGTCTAAAGGAAGCCTAGGTTGTTGGCCAAACATCAGGAAGAAGGGACTTTCTCCAGTGCTTTGATGTGGTGTGGTGTTATAACAAAAGATAACTTGTGGCAAATAAGAGGTCCAGGCTCTTTTACTGGTGGTGGGGAGGGTACGCAACAGGTTATGAAGCGTACGATTAAACCTTTCACATTGTCCATTTCCAGCAGGGTGGTACGGTGTGGTCCTGGACTTCTTGATGCCATAGAATTGACAGAGCTGCTGGATGAGGGAACTTTCAAAATTACGCCCCTGGTCTGAGTGAACACGGGCTGGTACACCAAACTTTGAAAACCACTCTGTCACCAGGACATGAGCCACAGTAGAGGCACGTTGATCTCTGGTTGGTATGGCCAGGGTGTACTTGCTAAAAACATCAGTTAAGACGAGCACATTCTCCCGCCCATCTTGAGAAGGCTCCAGGATTGTGAAGTCCATGGCAAGGATCTCATTGGGTCGTGACGCTAGCAGATGGCCCATATAGGTCCGTGCAAGAGGTCGAGTATCTTTTGCCACTTGGCATCGCTCACATGACCTGCACCAATCAACGACATCAGAGGACATTTTTGGCCAGTAACATCTTGTTCTCAGTAGTGAGAGAGTCCTGTCCACACCTTGATGGCCATGGTCCTGGTGAGCCTGAGTCAGGACCTCCTCCTTCAAGGCTGTGGGCAGCAACAGCTGTAGCATCTCCTCAGCACCATCGGGACGAAAGGTCTTGCGGTGGAGGACACCATCCTTCTCCACCAGGCGATCCCACTGCCTCAGGAATGCCAACAGAGGTGCAGGTAAATTCTTTCGCTCTGTGCGGTCGGGTTGTTTCTTGCGAGCCCAAAAGGTCCAAAGTTCCTGCAAAACTGGGTCAGCATGTTGTAATACTTGCATATCCTTTGTAGTGCGTTCAGGGAGGACTGTGATGGCAGCTTGCGTAACTTCCCGTCTCTCCATCATCAACTGCAGAGATTCAGGCAGACTACTCCCTGGAACAAGAGCACCAACCTGTTCTCTAGTAGATGGATGTTTTCTGGAAAGAGCATCTGCGTTCCTGTTTGTACGCCCTGAGCGATACTGGATCTTGAAATCAAAGGAGGCAAGTTGTGCAGCCCATCGATGTTCAGTGGCACCCAGCTTGGCAGTACCAAGATAACTGAGGGGATTGTTATCAGTGAATACAAGACATTTATGGCCCAACAAGTACTCTCTGAATTTTTCAGTCATGGCCCATTTAAGGGCTAAAAATTCAAGTTTCATGGAGCTGTAGTTATCCATATTACGTTCAGTTGGCCTTAATCCTCGGCTGGCGTAGGCAATGGGACGCACCACCCCGTCCTGTTGTTGGGAGAGGACAGCCCCCAGACCACCATGGCTCGCATCAACCTCTAGGATAAAAGGCAGAGAAAAGTCAGCGTAGGCTAGCACAGGTGAAGTAGTTAGCCTCCTTTTCAATTCCTCAAAGCTCTGTTGGTGTTCTGCAGTCCAGCCCTCAGCGATGTCCTGTCTTAGCCGCTTCTTTGTTTTTGAACTGCTTAAATGTCCCACTAGTTGGTGAAGGGGCGCAGCCAGCTTGGCAAAGCCTGCAACAAACCGCCGATAGTAACTGGCGAACCCAAGGAAGGACCTCAGCTCTGTGGATGTGGTGGGGCGCTGCCAGTTAACCACTGCCTCAATCTTAGATGGATCAGTTGCAACACCTTTGCTAGAAATGACATGGCCTAAGTATTTAACTTCTCGTTGAAGAAAGGAGCACTTTGTCAGCTTTGCCTTGAGACCCTCTTTCTTCAGGCGTCCAAGCACCATCCCCAGGCGCTCCAAATGCTGTTCCACAGTGGAGGAAAACACAACTATGTCATCAAGATACAGCAGCAATGATTGATTCTGCTTATCAGAGAAAATGCGTTGCATAAGCCTCTGAAATGTACTGGGCGCATTACAAAGGCCAAATGGCATTCTATTCCACTCAAATAGACCAAATGGAGTACAGAACGCCGTTTTATGACGATCTGCTTCTGCAACAGGTACCTGGTTGTAACCACTTGCCAAGTCCAAGGTAGAGAACCAGCAAGCACCTGTAAGTGCATCCAAAGACTCCTCAATGCGTGGTAATGGAAAGGCATCTTTGCGGGTTTTACTATTAAGCTGCCGATAGTCCACACACATCCTCAGGCTCCCATCCTTCTTTTTGACTAGCACAATGGGAGATGCATAGGGGCTGCAGCTCTCTCTGATCACATTAGTACTAAGTAACTGATTGATGTGATCCTTTACTGCTTCATAGTCTGACGGTGGTATACGCCGGTAACGCTGGTTTACAGGGGTCTCATCAATAAGGGGTATGTCATGACTAATTATGGTTGTACACCCCAAATCACGGTCATTTTCTGCAAAAACTGATGAATAATCCCTAAGAAGGGTCCTCACCTGCCCCTGGTGTGTGCAGGGCAGTTGGGAGAGGTCAATGGCCTCAATTTGGTCCTGCACAGTTGGGAGTACAATCTGAGAGGACACCTTAGCTGTATATGAGGGCTCTTCTTTAACACCGGCAGGCAGACTAACAACATTAACATGATGCAGAGTACCTACAACAGTACGTGGGTAAAGCAAGATATCTGTAGAGCCTACATTAACAATTGGTATGTAGGCTGTGCCTCGCACCACACGGATTAGGGCAGGGGAAGCAAGCAAACCTCCTGGCAGACCTGCCTCAGGAGGCTCAAATAGTACAGCCTGTGACAGCTGATCAGAGCATGTAGCAGCCACAAGCTTCATAACCCCACCTGGGACCCTGCATGCTGCACGACCCCGCACCTTTACCTTCCCCACATAGTCTAATGGGCCCTGCAAGCTTGCCTGATGGCACTTTTGCAATGCAGGCCAGATTTCATGAGGAGCCTGGGGGACATTGTCCTGACTGAACAACCCTGCGCCATGCTGCACAAAAAGCTCATGATAGCATTTTTGGATTACATTCATGCCTAAAACACCTGGCGTGGGAGCCACTGTGCCGGGAGGATCTTTTACAATTAAAACCCCGCAGTTTGGGATGTCTTTGCCACAAAGCTCAACACTAAGCTCTATGTAGCCAAGGTACGGGATATTTAACCCATTTGCTGCCTTAAGCTGCAACCAGTGACAAGGGCGTAAACCATCAGGGCCACCAGACTTGAAATGATCCTTAAAGAAACTTTCTGTAAGGGTCGACACCATAGAACCAGTGTCAATTAGACAGGGCACCTGAACACCTCCCAAACACACATCTAAATGAGGACACGATGCAACAAGCTTTGGCGTTTCCATACCATTATATGGTGCTGTGACTGAGCCAATAGTGGCCCCACCCGAACTGCGGCTCAACAATTCAGTGGGAACTAGTTTTCCGAGACCGCAGAATTATGAGGCAGGGAACTCGAGGGCTGCTGAGGGCCTCGAGTGTGAAAACGGGAAGGGACACGTACACCATCACATTCCCTAGCATAATGACCTGGCTGTTGGCACCGTCTACAGACTATAGGGACATTACGAGGGGGACGACTCTGTTGGTGAGTTTGACTAAGAGAGGCAATGCTCTGAGTGAGTTGATTTAATTGCTCTTGTTGTCGTGCCAACATATCATGCAGTGACCTCAATTCTGACCCCTGATCCCTTGGACTAATCTGAGAAGTGCCATGGACAGCATATTGAAATCCAAGTGATGGAACTGAAAGACTCCGAGCCCTACTACCGCCTGATGATCCCTCCCGTTCCCACCTAATAGCTTCAGCCCTGACATCAAGTAGTGTAGCTGCAGGTTTCTCCCGTACAAACTGTTTCAATGCACGCCGCAGTGGACCATCTAAAACATGCTCCACAAACTGATCCCTCAACAATACAGCAGCATTAACCATGCTAGTGGGTGCACAAGCTTTAACCTTCTCCATTAATCCCATTAGTGCAAGGGAAAATTCTTGAAGGGTTTCACCCTCCTGCTGCTTTCTAGAAAAGAAAGCCTCTTGCAATGAGACATAGGAATCAGTACAACCATATACCTCTTTTAGCACTCTAATAATGCAAGCTGGATCAGTCCGTTCAGCACTAGGACGGTGTCTAAGTTCCTCTCGTGCCTCACCCTCCAGATGATCATACAAGTAAAAAGCCTGATCAACAGGTGATAAGTGACGTGCCCTCATACAGGCCTCAGCCTCCTCCAACCACTCATTTAACCCTATTCCTGATCTTCCCCGGAACATTGGACATTTCCTGTCACGAGGCACAAACACCAACCTCTCTGACACAGGGGGACCCAAGGCAGGCAAAGCACTCCGAGATGTGCTTGAAGTAGAAGGGGCAGTAGAAGTACCTGGGGCCGAGCGTGACTGTTCCTGTCGTAATCGCTCGTTGTCTGCTTTCAATTGGGCAATCAAGTCCCGCATTTCTTGGATCTCCTCCTCCTCCATGACCTGGATCCTTTGCGATTAGATAGGCTCGCTGCTGTTTTGCCTGTACACACAACACAATTCTCTTCCAACGCAAAAAAAATAAAAAAATACAACGCCACTACACAAACAGGAAAAAAAAAAAAAAAAAAAAACAACAAAACACAACAACAACCCAAAAAAAAGAAGCTGAAAAATCACGTCTCACTTTACACAGTAGATCCTGCCGACAACGCCAATTTGTGGCAACCTGGGGGTGGATTTTCTTTATTAGGAAACCCAAATGTAAGATGTTAAAGTTTAAGATAAGGGAAACCGACAACGCCACCTGGAATAACTCCAGGAAAATAGAATAATAATAAGGACACAGGTACGTTCTACAGGAAATGAGACAAGATTCAGACAATTCTACAAAAAATTTATTAAACTTTAATAGGTTGTTTAATTTAACAATAACCTGAAATCGAATAGTTAAAACAGTGAATGCATTTTTAATAAAGTTGATTATAAAATGTTTAAATGTCAAAGGAAACTGAGGCTTACCAGTGGGGGGAGAGTAGTGAGGAAAGGGGCAACATCCAGTGAAGAAAAGGGATCACCCTGGACACTACAAAGACACGGCAAACACACACACAAAAAAAGGGGTGTTCCACAAAACACACGAGACAAGACACCGCCACCAGGGGTCACCACCGCCACCACAGAAGCCTCAGTCCCTAAAAGAAAGACAAAAAAATGAAACAATACGAGTAAAACAGTGATACAATAGCACTACAATATTGCTTTTTATCCCGGTCGTAGTGCCATCGATGCTCCCGGCAACGGGGGAAAGTTCATACAAATCTTTTAAAACGATTCATCGTAGGCAAAACAGCAGCGAGTGTACGTCCAAATTTGATAGTCAGGGACTCGGCAGGAGGCTAAAAAATAAAGTAGATTATTAATACAACTGCTGATAAAAACTATAACTTACGGTAGCTGCTTACCTGCAAATTACCACACGGCCAGATTAACAGATCCACAAGGTCACCTATGGAGCGCAGCTGTAACAGAACACTACATAAAGGCTTCGTTTACATGAGACGGATGTTACCTAGCCATGCTAGCGCTTACCTTCCCGGCAGCAAACAACCGAACAAATTGGTCCAGGAGTTGGAGGCACAGCAAGGGAGGCTAAACAGATCAGACCAGCTTGCATTAATTGCTATGATAAAAGCTGACAAACAAAGAGACAGCCACGCTTACCCAGCACAGCTCAGCAAACAAACTAAGCAGAATGAGTTGACGTCATGACGCAAGTAGTCATGTGGCAGGTAGACACCTGCTTATATGCAGCAGCCGAAATTGATCTTAAAGTGGCAGCGTACCATTTATGCTGCTACATGATGTTCTGTTTTCCAGCTCTCTGATTGGTCGCCTCCAACATGCTCCGCCTCCTGCTCCTCTTCCTCTCTGCTGCCATGTTGCTGCCAGGTGAGTTCCTGCAGTTAGAAGCAGTTTCTGCTGAGTCAGTGAAGATGGAGGAACGGAGCTCCTGCTGCCATCTTGGTCTCCAAACAGACCAACTGATGCTGGTTTATTCATCTACAGATTGTCATGTTGCTGCCAGACTCTGGTTCTCATCTCATGTGTCTCTGTGTTTCAGGAGCTGCTGGACAGATTGAAGTATTTACTATGAACACAGAGGTGGACATCAGCTCATGCCCCATCACGTACTTTGGACAGAAATACGAACAACTTTATGTGAGTAAAATGACTGGATGAACCTCTACTAATTATTGCTTAGTCAGACGCATGATGATGATGATGATGATGATGATGATGATGATGATCTCTGCAGCTTCAGAGCTCTGAGTCTGCCTGCTTTTATTTTGAAGCAAACACAGGAAGTAGGAGTCCAGAGGATTTCTGCTCATTTAATCAGAAACTGATCTGTAGAGTTTTATTCCTCAGGACTTCCAGACTCTTTTCTCTTCTTGATGAATCTTTGTGGGTCGGTTTTTCTTTGACTTGTTGTGTTTCTGTTTTTTCAGCTGAACTTCACCAGTGACAACTTTGTTCTCTGTTTCACCGGCTTTTATGAGCCTCAGGGCAGAGGAGACTGCTTGGTGGCGCCTCAAACAGGGAACGCACAGTTTTTAATTCAAAGTATGCCTGCCGGTTCTGATCAATACGTCCTCCAGAATCTGCCAAGCATTAAGAACACTGGGAAGTGCTTCGTGGTCTTTATGAACTCTGGAGTAAGTTCTGTTCAGTGATTTAAATCTGTTTTCTGGTTTTAGAAAAGACTTAAACACAAAACATTGATGGAAGAATATGAATGAACTGATAGAACTGTATGAGCTGTTTACGTTTAGTTCTTATATTTTATTCATTGTTTATATCGCCTATAGTATGTAATTATGTTTCATGCTAAGAGTTTTTGTGAAAACCTTTTGACTGGATCAAACCTGCTGACTGTTTTTTTGTATTTTTTTTAGTACCGTTTAGTTCTACTAAACTATGGATCACAAACTGCTTATTTGGGTTCAGACCAATCAGTGGTAAGTCTTTACATCTTTTACAAAATACAGGAAAAGCTTTGAGTTAATAATTAAATATTGTCAGATCTAAACATCTACCTGAAGATTTTCCTGATTATTTTCAGTTTTTATCAAGACATCCTTTAGACTCCACGTCCACTGGAGTGGACATGATGTTTTTCTGGGATTAAACTAATAAAAATATTAGGGAATTGGTTATTTACATGATGCTTGTTATAGATTGGTTTATTATTAAGCAAAAACAATAAAGTTTAGACCCTTAAGTTGATACTAGTGAGTTTCAGTCATCCAGACGAGCATGTGACTGAAAACAGACGGGGAGGAGGAAGCTTCTGTTTTACTTCAAAAATATTCTTTATGTTCATAACAGCACAGAAAAGTTTTCTCTGTATATTTTTAAGTATTTCCAGTAATAGTATTTGAAAGTATTTTGAATTTTTTTTTCTATCATTAAATTGTGGGATTATTTTTTTAAAGTTGAATGTCCATCCCAATGGACATCAGGACTTTGTGTTGGCTGTACAGCGCCTAATTATTCAGTGTTACTGTGCAAAGAAAGAAGCATGTGTGAACATTTCATAGCCAGTTTGTGATTTCATAATGATTTTCTGTTATTTTCTCAATGATGAAGTAAAAACTGTCAAACCTTCTTGAACTGACGGTACATCAAGAGATTTCTGATCCAGTGATTGGATGAGGAAAATAAGCCACAGGAATTAGATGGTAAATTGAGAAGTAAAGCATTCCCAGTTTTTCAGTGTCTCATCCAGAGAAGTTCAGCTACACAGTGAATCAGTGGGTGTTGTTGTCCTGCTAGATCAAATTATCAGTCTGTAAACACAAAAATCTGAGAAAAAAGTCAGAGCCGACTGGATGCAAGAGGCCATAATGCACAGAAAAACACATTTCTGCTGTAAGAAATGTAAAATCCAAACTGAAACTGCTTCAAGATGTTCCTAAAAAATAAAGGTTACATGGAAATAGCCAGCAGTTTGATAACTGTGTAATCTATTGTTATATGTTTACATCACTACAAATAATAGCATGTCAATACATTATGAAAGTTCAATGGCCATCACTAAAGTCAAAGCTATATTTTATATTATTTATTCTCTATTCAGACATGCACACTGATAAACAAAGCAGTAAAATCCAGTTTAAAAGGTTGAGACCATGAGTTATTGCATGAAGCTCTGCGGGGAAAGTATAGAAGTTTTCATGACGTTCTACGTTCATTTAGTCAAGATGTCCATTACAATGGACACCATGAAAAACATAGAAACATGAGACAAAAATCATATAGAAACATGAGACAGGAAAAATGTCTGTTTTGCTCTTTAGAGTAAAAATCAGCTGAGTAAAACAAAGTTTTGGCTCAAAGAAAGAAATGAGTTTTTATCAAGACATTTTTAATGAAATCAGTTTTTATTCTGTGTTGAGTCTCTGTGGTTCTGACTCTGTTGTTCTGCAGTTCCCTGATTTTCTGTTGGATGGAAACAAAGTTTTCCCTCCGAGTGTTGCAAACCAGCAAACCTACGCAGATCTGAGCGGCTGCAGGTCATCAGGTCAGTGAACCTCTGAATCCAAACCTGAACTTTGAGATTCAGTGAAACAGTTTTTCCTCAGATAAACTGAGTTTCTGAGTTTTCTGTCTCTTCCTTCGTTTCTCAGGTGTTCTGTTCAGACCTGGAGACGTTGTCAGCTCTGATCCAAAAACCTGCAGCACTCTCACCTGTTCTCAGTCTGCAGTCCTCCAGAAAACCAGCTGTGGGCCCACGGAGCGTTGTCAAGGCAACGGCGTGTAAATATGGTCATTTTTACTTATTTACACGCTCAAAGTCCTGCTACTAAAAACAGCACTTTGAAGGGTGCTTTATAAATAAAATTGATTGATTGATTTTGTATTTGAAAAGTGGGAAAGAGAAAAATGTGTTTTCAAATTTGACTCATGAAGTTAAATTTCACTGGAGCTGTGGTCTTTTTCACAGCAAGCATTAACTTTCAAGGAGCAGCAGGAAGTGTTAAATGAGCTTTTATTGTGAAGGAGAAGCACGAAGTGATAAATGAGCTTTTATTGTGAAGGAGAAGCATGAAGTGATAAATGAGGTTTTATTGTGAAGGAGAAGCATGAAGTGATAAATGAGCTTTTATTGTGAAGGAGCAGCAGGAAGTGAGCAGCAGTGGAGAACAGATCAGAGATCAGTGAGGCTGAAATGAATCTTTCTGCACAGCAGTTGGTCTAAATCTGAGTCCTTCACATCAGTCAGACCTCAGTAACATACTGACTACTGATCCAGAGAGCTGGAGGAGTAGAGCGCCCCCTGGTGGCTGTGGCCCCCAGCAACAGGTTGATGTTTGTTTCTGCCTCCACCAGCTGCTCCTCTGCCTCCTCGTTGGGCTCCGTCTGCACGGTGACGGGTCCGGCTGTGGTGGACTTCCAGGGCCAGCAGAACTCTGTGAAGGACCGGTGCTGGTACTCTCTGCTGAGGATCCCATCAGGCCCAGACTTCCAGGTTCTGGCCCACTTCCAGGAGCGGCGCCGTAAAGACGTGAGCTTCCTGGACGGCGTGACGCTGCGACTGAACGGGTTCACATCGGCCGTTGACATCCAGCTGAAACAAGGAGGCAGAGTTCTGGTGAGCCGCTGCAGACGCTTCATGGCTTCCAGCAGGGCCGTAATCTGGATCCTGGGGTTCTGGGGGCCCAGCCCAGGAACCTCTGGATTTATGAAACAAATGCAACTTTTTCTGCTGCTAAAGAGCAAACTGATACTTATAAGAGACTGACATGAAGTTAAAATAAAATCATTTTAAATGTTCACAACAGGAAAAACACTAGCAATGAATTTGATGATTAAATTTCCTAATTTAAAAGTTTTGATTAAAAAAATCTTAGACTTTATAGTTTTTGTTGTTTTTTATCTCCTGAACCCAAAAGAACTGAAACAGTTTTGAACTTTTTTTTCTATCAGCTTTGATCCTAAAGACAACTTATAAAAAATATTTTCTGAGTTTTAGCTGAAAACAAAAGTCAGATTCAGTTTTAGTTGAACTTTTTCAGTTGGTTCATAATTTATTTCAGTCATTCTGTGTGTGTGTGTGTGTTTAAAGCTTTCCTCATGCTACAGAACCTTTTCAGAGCTGCTGAGTCACAGGTCTGTTGTAGTCTGAAGTTTGTAGGTGAAGCAGCGTCTCTCTGCTGCTTCACCAGCAGGGGGCGCCACCTTCCGAAGCCCCTCCAGACTCGCCTGTAGCTCCTTTTCTCAGACAGACCTCCAGGTTTCTGTGGCTCAGCCTCTGAGTTCTGACAGTCCGCTGTGTCTCTGTGGGTCGCAGCTGAACGGCTCGCCGCTGACCCTCAGCGGCTCGGTTCAGACGGGTCACGGTGTGAACCTCTCCAAGGACCAAACTGGAGTCACTGTCCAGGCGTCCCTGTCCGACTTCTCTGCTTCTGTCTTCTTTGACGGCTCCACGGCTCAGATCCACCTGAAAGGTACAGAGCATCAGATGAGTTTGGTTCCTGAGGATCGATGCTGTCCTGCAGTCTGATGCTGATTGTCTCTCGCTGCGTCCTGAACCCGTCCAGGTTCTTATGGACTGCCTCTGCAGGGTCTGTGTGGAAACGCCAGCAGGTCTCTGAGTGAAGAGCGGCTCTCTGAGGACGGCTCCACCAGGTCAGACCTCCTTACCGACCGACCGCTGCTGGACGGACGGACTGCAGGTAAACTCAGGAATCGGTCCTGACCTTGTTGTGTGTCGCCCCCTAGCTGTGAGGCGCAGTACACCGACGCTACTGACACAACCACCAGCTGCACCAAGATGGCTGAACGGTGAGCACATTGATCCAGAACCTTTAGTCTGAGTTTCTCTCTGATCTCTGGGGGAAACTTCATGTTTCATGGTGTTTGATGCCTCGTGACGTCAGCTGTGATGGGAGACGAATCCGTTTATTGATCATTGATTGTCTCCATGTGGAGCAGCTGTAGCCTCCTGAAGGAGGCGCCCTTCTCCTCCTGCGGCGTGGACCCAGAGCCCTACATGGCCGCCTGCACAGACACTTTGTGCCGCTATCCGGATCTGGACGGCCTCAGCTGTCGGTTCCTGGAGGCCTACGCCAGAGCCTGCAGCCTGCAGAGCAGCGCCGCACCGGAGGACTGGAGGTCCAAGGCTCAGTGCTGTAAGACCTGCTGCCCTCCGTCTGCTCCATGAATCTGCTGCTGCTGCTGCTTTTCACAGTAATGCATCTGCTCTGCAGCGCCCCCTGGGGCCGTCTGTCAGGACAGGACCTGCAGCGATCACGAGTTCTGTGGAGAGAAGACAGCTGGAGGAGAAACTCGCTGCTTCTGTCGGGCCATTTTTGCCTCCAAGTACAGACAGACGAACTCTTTGGGTAGGACAGCTGTGACCTGAGAACAGGCCTTAATGTTTGGAGGAAACCCTCTGACTGCTTCTCCTCACCAACGCTGTAACCTCCAGGTGATCCGCCAGTCTGCAGGCAGAGCTCTACTTCTCTCTCTCTGGTCGGGTGTCTCCTGGAGGACAAAGGCATCGACTACTCTGACTTACAGCTCAAAGATCCGACCTGCAGAGGTCAGATGGACCAGCAGACCCACATGGTGACCTTCAGCTTCAACAGCACCGACCTCTGTGGGACTGAGGTCACGGTGGGTTCGCGCTCTGCTTCGGGACCTTGATGTGGAGGCAACTTTCACAGGTCAGCTTTTGGTACGGAGTTATTGTTTCTGTTTGCAGACCCACAACAGCCAAACCATCTACAAGAACACCATCATGACACAGAACCTTTCCTCTGGAGGAATCACTCGCCAAGACCAGGTCTACATCGGGTTTTCCTGCGTTGAGACCCAGCCGGACATACAGACGGTGGCTTTCAGGATCAAAGACAGGTGGGTGTTGATCCCATCAGGTAAACTTGTGGTTTTAGTTTCAGAATCAGGTGAAAAAGATTCAGTAAAACATTACAGAATAGTTTGGTCAGTTTCTGTAGGAATAGATTGATATAACAGAGTCCAATCCTTTCTCTTTATGATTCAGGTCAAAGTGATTTTACAGATTTGGCCAAAAGCTTAAACACTCTATGAAATACTAGATGTAGCTACGCTGTCCTATCATAGATATATGTTGCATAGAAAACATAACTTTGAAGAGTTGGAAGCTTTTAGACTCCTGTAACTTGGGTTGTTCCTTCATCAACGTGTCTGTAGCGTAAAGTTGAGCTGAATGCAGTTTGGTTCCCCTACGAGATGAACCCGTCGTCATAGCAACATCGTGACGGCCCACAGCGTCTGTTGACGAGGGCAGTGATTGGATGTGGCCTGTGAACAAGCAGGAAGCAGAGGGGAAATAATGGGAGGCAAAACAGGTGCAGAAAACCAAGACATAACAAAACCTACTAGAAAGAAAAGAAGCTCCGGTTAAGCTGACGTAAAAACTGAAACACCAAGGAGACGACCACAGCTAGCATCTCCATATGACAGTACAAACCTGCTGGATGCAGAAAGCAAAGTAAAATCTTTGAGCAGTCAGAAGTAGAAGCAGACTCCTGCCAGCTGTGTGTGTCCTCTGCAGCTCTGTGGTTCAGTTCGTCTCATCCGGACTTTGGAATTACTCTCTGACCATGAAGACCTACACCGACGCCCACCGAACTCAAGCTGTGGCCTCAAACACCGAAGTTCGCCTGAACCAGAAGATCTGGGTGGAGCTGGACGCCGACGGCCTGGATGAAAGCCTGGTTGCCGTGGTGATGGAATCCTGCTGGGCGACGGACCAGGAATCGGCCAGCGCTAGCCGTAAACATTACCTGATCAAGAACGGGTGAGACCGCTGCCCATATTCAGCCTCTGTGACCTTTCTAACCTCTCTGATCCGACCACCAACGTTTGATTTGACGCTTGTGAGCAGTTGTCCAAACCCTGAGGACCAGACGGTGAGCGTGGAGGCAAACGGAAAGGGAACCTCCAACTCCTTCTCCTTCAACATGTTCCAGTTCACTGGGAGCTCTGCTCAGGTCTACCTGCACTGCAAACTGCAGCTCTGCATCAAACAGGAGAACACCTGCGTCAAGGTGCAGCTTCTCTGAATCTCACTCACCTCAGGATGTTTGACGCTAACACACTATGAGAGACAAAGTTCAGCTTTGACAGTCATTGAAATGCAGACTTGTCTGTCCTTCACTTCTAGACGTGTGCTGGAACTCGGAGACGCAGGTCTGTCCGGTCCCAGTCTGGAGCTGCTGCCTTCATCAGCATGGCTTGGACTGCCTAGGTAAGACTGTCTGTTATTCTGACATTTTATTATTATTATTATTGTTATTCACATTTATAGTTGTTCCTTCCCATTAATCCTTTAGTGATTATCTCAGATGGGGTCAGTGGATCAGTAGCTTGAACTCTCCACTAGGGGTCGTAACTAGTCGTCTAGTTTACGGTAACACCGCTGGATCTTTAGACACGGTTGCAGGATTATGAAAATGAAAACCTCAAACTCTGATAGTCGTCACATCAATGGAGACAGAAATAGAAATGGACAAAGTTCCTGATGGATGGGAAGAGAGACCAAGCTTGAACTTTTTACAGGGTTTGTTTTTGTGACAAAATGTTGGTGTTGAGCTTTTTAAAGGAAGATTTCCTGAGTTTTGCACATAATGTTTGAGTTATTAAAATACGAGGGGAAAAACTTTTCATCATCATGTAAAGCTGATGTCCAGTTGAACCACAGCAGTTTGTGAAGTCTGGTTCAAACTTTGCTCCTGTTGTCTTTTCAGGTGAAGGACCTCAAACTCCATGAAGATCCAGTCTGTGGACCGGTTCTGATCCAGACCCGGGTGTTATGAGGAAATCTCTGACACATAGCGGTTCTACTGCTGAGCGTTTCTTTGTATTAATCAAATGTGGTGAAGGGAAGTGAGTGAAACACTAAACTAATCAGAGTTTATAGTTGGTCTTCAATGAAAGAAGCTTTTTGATTCTCACCTTGTCTGAGCTCAACACATTGTAGATCTGAAACATCCCATAATGCACAGAGGAAAACAGAGAGCAGAATGAGGCTGCAGTGGTTCACAGTGAGCTTCAATGTTTCAGTCAGCTCTACAATCAGGAGGAATTTGATTTCATTTCTAGTCTCAATGATCAGTAAAAGTTTAGCAGGGATTGGTGGCTGTTACTGAGCCGTTTTTCTTCTTCTGAAGCTGAAATTTACAGAAACTCCAACATGACGTTTGTAGGTTGATGTCAGTTTTTAACATCTATAAAATTATTATCAAGTTGAGTTTTCAATTCAGAAAGTTAAAGCAGAGTTTTAACTCTTACAAATGTAAAACTGGAGCACTTCCCCCTCTTGTGGCTACAATTTGTATTACATACAAGCTTTAACTGGTCATTTGTTTTAATTCTTCTAAACTTAGACAGAATAAAAGCCATTTGAGGTCAAATAAATGATTTTTTTCCCATTCTGCTTTCGGCCTTTTGTAGTTTTTCTTCAGTCTTTGGATGGATTGTTGTTGTTTCTTGTTTGGTTTTCATGTTGGACATCTGATGTGCGGCGGCGACATAAAGATCAGCACTTTTGATTTCAAATCACTAAAATATTGAAGTGTGCAATGATGATTATTAATCAAACATTTTTAGTTTTTATAATAACTACTTTGGATGAAGGTGATTAAAGTTGTAATTCATGTTTTAATCAGCAAATAAACATTAAAAATAAAAGTCTGTATTTGGTCTTTTATTCATGTTGAATATCCAGGTCGGCGTGGGATATTTATGTATTTAGATTACAAAAGGCATTTATTTGACAAGATAATCAAAGTCTTTATTACTAAAGGTTTTGTTGAAATTTGATCATTTTGATGGATTTAGATGAAACTGACTGTTTTAAGGTCAAAGTTGTGTAATTGCATGAGAGCTGGAGCCGCATCAGGCCGGCAGGGCGGCATTGACCTTTGAACTCTTTGAAGAATTAATGAGCTACACCAACATTTAATTTCCCATTAAGAAAGTGGTTTTGAATTCAAATTGAATTTGAAAAGTCTGCATGTAACAAGTATGAATAGTAATCTAAGCTTTAGTGAAGTTTCACAAATCACCTAAAGGTTTCACAAATCCCAAACATGGATTAAAATATTCTGTTATTAGAGCAGAATAATCCAGTCCAGGTTTGAAGAGTCCAGGTGTTGTAGTTTTTAACCTAGAGCCGATTAAAGATGCGGAAGGTGGTGAAAAATTGGGTGGAATCGCCCTTTAGTCATTTCCCCAATCGGAACCAACTTCAGCTTGGTTCTGCAGACCGGGCTTCTCTGCTGGAGAGAGAAATATGGAGATTTAATTCATGACTCACTGGCAGGAACAGACGGCCAGACGAGGCTTTTCTGTCTCATGACCGTCGTTGAGTTTGTAATAATCGCCTCAGAGGCTGTTTTCTTTTCGGACCAGTTTTTCTGATCTCTGCTCTTCATGGTCAGCCGGCGGTTCTGTTGCGCTCAGTTTACAGGTCCACTGCGCTGCTGAAATCTGCCTGACTGGGCGGAAGTGAGGTCAGGAAGGAGTTTGATATGACGTAGTTTGAGACTCTGCAAACCAAGGATGCTGCTTGCTGCGCCCTTTTGGCTGTCCAACGGAGGGGCCACTGGGAAGGCCCCAGTTAGCCCCGTATGCCAGTCCGTTCCTGGTAGAGACTGGATTCTAAACTGGGGCAGAAGAAACATTTGAGCTAATAAGTGAGAAACTGAAGTGACATTATAAAACATACTGAGCTTATTTTAGTTCAGCATCAGTTTGAAATGTTACCAAACAACAAACTGTGAGTCACATCTGCTGTTCCTTGGAGCTCCACCTGTTAATTACCAGGTGTAATTATTATTATTGTCTTCATTCTTCAGCTCATCTTCCTCATATCTGTGGTGTAAATTTGAGGCAATGATGCCTTTTAGGATTCACTGGTTTTATAACCCATTACTGGACAATCCTCTGTAAATGTCCTCTGGTTTCATGAAGGAAAGGTGGAAAATCAGTTGAAGCCCAAAACAAATGTCATGTTGTGAGAAATCACTGAGTTATTAGCATCTGGTGTTTTAATACATGGCTGCAGCTGTGCTCAGTTTTCTGGTTCAGTGACATTCCTTTGCAGGTGTTTCTGTCTTACCATCAGTACAAATAACTGAACAGAATGAGCCCGGGGCAAATACCTGTCCCAGGTGTTTGGCCAATCATCACCGTCACCTCCTCGTCTCCAGGTAGGACGGAGACGCCAAATCGGCCCAGCAGCTCCGGTCACCAGAGAGCCACCTTCATCATCACCTTCATCATCCTCCTGTAGAGGGTAAGACCCGCTGGACGCTCTTCTGCTCATCCATGGAGACATTTCTCACAGAAAACCAAATTCTCTGAGGGGGAAAGAGGAAACATTCACAGCAACAGAGCCACGTAGAAAAACAACCGAAGATTATTACCATCTATTTGCAAAATCACCACCACAACAAGCTTTTAACCATAAATTCTCCAGATGGAGGAAACTTTCACAAAAACTTTGTTAAAGTTTCATAAACTTTATCATGACAGAAATTGATTTGGAGACATTTTACTTCCCCAAATTGTAGCTATGTTACAAAAGAAAAAGGTTTTTCAATTTGGTCCAAAATTTCCACATAAATTTGCATTTTGGTGCATCTGATGATGAATTGTTAAAATATGATTCATGTTTTGATCAGTTACTTTTTACCAAATGCTTTTCTGCTCTTAATTGAGTCGTTTCCTGGATGGAAACTTTTTACTTTTACTTGAGTAAAAATATGTTGAACTATTGCTTCTCTAACTTGAGTAAAATTTGTGGTGTAAAGTTACCCTGAGAGCTTTACAGAATCAGAAACTTTGACTTTGATTCTCTGAGCTTCTATGCACCAAAAATCTGGAACAAACCACCAGAAAACTGCAGAACAGCTGAAACACTGAGTTCCTTTAAATCCAGACTAAAAACTCAGCTGGTTAGAGCTGATTTCAAAACATAATCATGAAACATTGATCAATAATCTGATGTGCAAAATGTAAAGCTGTTGACTTTATATTTTTATGTTTTTATGATGTAACGCTCTTTGAAATGCCTTGTTGCTGAAAGGTGCTCTACAAATAAAATTTGATTTGGCTGATTGATTGTTGCCATGTCAGTAAACTTTCCAGGGTGCGTTTCTTAGGAAGGTCAAACTAAACCACAGAAGAACACACACAGCCTCCAGCTGTTTGCATCAAACAGGAGAACACCTGCGTCAAGGTGCAGCTTCTCTGAATCTCACTCACCTCAGGATGTTTGACGCTAACACACTATGAGAGACAAAGTTCAGCTTTGACAGTCATTGAAATGCAGACTTGTCTGTCCTTCACTTCTAGACGTGTGCTGGAACTCGGAGACGCAGGTCTGTCCGGTCCCAGTCTGGAGCTGCTGCCTTCATCAGCATGGCTTGGACTGCCTAGGTAAGACTGTCTGTTATTCTGACATTTTATTATTATTATTATTGTTATTCACATTTATAGTTGTTCCTTCCCATTAATCCTTTAGTGATTATCTCAGATGGGGTCAGTGGATCAGTAGCTTGAACTCTCCACTAGGGGTCGTAACTAGTCGTCTAGTTTACGGTAACACCGCTGGATCTTTAGACACGGTTGCAGGATTATGAAAATGAAAACCTCAAACTCTGATAGTCGTCACATCAATGGAGACAGAAATAGAAATGGACAAAGTTCCTGATGGATGGGAAGAGAGACCAAGCTTGAACTTTTTACAGGGTTTGTTTTTGTGACAAAATGTTGGTGTTGAGCTTTTTAAAGGAAGATTTCCTGAGTTTTGCACATAATGTTTGAGTTATTAAAATATGAGGGGAAAAACTTTTCATCATCATGTAAAGCTGATGTCCAGTTGAACCACAGCAGTTTGTGAAGTCTGGTTCAAACTTTGCTCCTGTTGTCTTTTCAGGTGAAGGACCTCAAACTCCATGAAGATCCAGTCTGTGGACCGGTTCTGATCCAGACCCGGGTGTTATGAGGAAATCTCTGACACATAGCGGTTCTACTGCTGAGCGTTTCTTTGTATTAATCAAATGTGGTGAAGGGAAGTGAGTGAAACACTAAACTAATCAGAGTTTATAGTTGGTCTTCAATGAAAGAAGCTTTTTGATTCTCACCTTGTCTGAGCTCAACACATTGTAGATGTGAAACATCCCATAATGCACAGAGGAAAACAGAGAGCAGAATGAGGCTGCAGTGGTTCACAGTGAGCTTCAATGTTTCAGTCAGCTCTACAATCAGGAGGAATTTGATTTCATTTCTAGTCTCAATGATCAGTAAAGGTTTAGCAGGGATTGGTGGCTGTTACTGAGCCGTTTTTCTTCTTCTGAAGCTGAAATTTACAGAAACTCCAACATGACGTTTGTAGGTTGATGTCAGTTTTTAACATCTATAAAATTATTATCATGTTAAGTTTTCAATTCAGAAAGTTAAAGCAGAGTTTTAACTCTTACAAATGTAAAACTGGAGCACTTCCCCCTCTTGTGGCTACAATTTGTATTAGATACAAGCTTTAACTGGTCATTTGTTTTAATTCTTCTAAACTTAGACAGAATAAAAGCCATTTGAGGTCAAATAAATGATTTTTTTTCCCATTCTGCTTTTGGCCTTTTGTAGTTTTTCTTCAGTCTTTGGATGGATTGTTGTTGTTTCTTGTTTGGTTTTCATGTTGGACATCTGATGTGCGGCGGCGACATAAAGATCAGCACTTTTGATTTCTAATCACTAAAATATTAAAGTGTGCAATGATGATTATTAATTAAACATTTTTAGTTTTTATAATAACTACTTTGGATGAAGGTGATTAAAGTTGTAATTCATGTTTTAATCAGCAAATAAACATTAAAAATAAAAGTCTGTATTTGGTCTTTTATTCATGTTGAATATCCAGGTCAGCGTGGGATATTTATGTATTTAGATTACAAAAGGCATTTATTTGACAAGATAATCAAAGTCTTTATTACTAAAGGTTTTGTTGAAATTTGATCATTTTGATGGATTTAGATGAAACTGACTGTTTTAAGGTCAAAGTTGTGTAATTGCATGAGAGCTGGAGCCGCATCAGGCCGGCAGGGCGGCATTGACCTTTGAACTCTTTGAAGAATTAATGAGCTACACCAACATTTCATTTCCCATTAATAAAGTGGTTTTGAATTCAAATTGAATTTGCAAAACCTGCATGTAACAAGTATGAATAGTAATCTAAGCTTTAGTGAAGTTTCACAAATCACCTAAAGGTTTCACAAATCCCAAACATGGATTAAAATATTCTGTTATTAGAGCAGAATAATCCAGTCCAGGTTTGAAGAGTCCAGGTGTTGTAGTTTTTAACCTAGAGCCGATTAAAGATGCGGAAGGTGGTGAAAAATTGGGTGGAATCGCCCTTTAGTCTTTTCTCGAATCGGAACCAACTTCAGCTTGGTTCTGCAGACCGGGCTTCTCTGCTGGAGAGAGAAATATGGAGATTTAATTCATGACTCACTGGCAGGAACAGACGGCCAGACGAGGCTTTTCTGTCTCATGACCGTCGTTGAGTTTGTAATAATCGCCTCAGAGGCTGTTTTCTGTTCGGACCAGTTAGAAAAATCATCTAAGTTCATTTACTTGTGAGTTTATTTGAAAGGTTATGTTTTCATATTATTATTTTGTGTGTTGTTTACTTGACTCCTTTTCTTCTGTGAAATACTATTAACCATTTTTAGGATGTTTGCCTGGTTGCCAAAACTGTTGGAAATGTTATGTATCAGTATCAACTTGTTGCCTCCATCTCTGAGGGAAACTCTGATGTCTAACGTTGTGACCATACAATGAAAATGTGCCAGCAAGAAATGTGTTTTTGATGTCTGTGTTAGACTTCATAAATAATAATATGAAAAACAGGAGGGAATGTTAGAAAAATTATCTAAGTTCATTTACTTGTGAGTTTATTTGAAAGGTTATGTTTTCATATTATTATTTTCTGTGTTGTTTACTTTACTCCTTTTCTTCGGTGAAATACTATTAACCATTTTTAGGATGTTTGCCTGGAGGCTAGAGAAGTTTGCACATTCCTGTGTTATCAGCTACATGTGTAACTGATTAGTTGTGGTCAGCCGCATGCCCTTGTAAGGGCATGTCCACAGAAGGTTCCAGCACACCCTGTAGAAAAAGGTCATTGGTCACATTCTTTGTGTGACTACATGAAAAAGCCCAACCTCCTTCCTTGTATTTTCTAATAAAGCCAAATGCAGACAAAGATCGGGCAGAGTTGATCCCAGACAGTGTTTGACGGCGGCTTTCCGCGTCTCGGATCTTCCCTCCTTTTCTGCAGAAATGAAAATTGTGTTTCTGGTTGAATCTTTGCAAGTTAGGAATTAAAATAAACCTATCATTTGGGGGCTCGTTCAGGGATTCCCAACATACCCACCGCTGACGGAAGGAGTAAGATGCGCTGAAATCTGCCGGCAGTATTCTGAAAAGTCCCGGGGGGCAATTTCCTCGCTGGGCCAGTGTCTTAGGTCAACCTCCTTCTGCCAACGGTGGATTGACGGGACTCAAAACCGAGACAGAGCAGGATTCAACCAAGTAAGTAAATGGGATGTTACAGGCGGTTTTCAAGTCCCCCATTTCACATCAAGAAAAAAAAAAAAAAAAGGGAAAGTATAAAAAACACACGTAGGGAAAGGCAATAAATGTGATACCTAAAAAACAGTGGGAAAGGTGAGTGGTGGGCTTGTTGGGGATGATTATCAAGAATTCTCCACTCAAATCATTTATTGAATTTAGTCCAAGCGAGAATTACCACAACAAGAACTTGGCCACCACCCTACTCTTCCTATCCCCCGTTCTGTAGAGTCCACCCTAGGTGTGTAAAGAACGGGATGAACACACTGTAAAATATGGGTTTTTCACACGGGAAGGAGAAAAGTCTTAAAGGGGATGAGAAGTTAATGTGTCAGATGGAGCCAGGAAACTTAAAGTACCTGACTAAATGGAAAAAGAAGTACGGTGTAGATGGTGTGTTGAAAGTAAAATAAAGAAAAAACGTGGTGTTTCGGTTTTAAAATAAGGGTTAAGTAAAAAACTGGTACCAGAAAACAGGAAATTATTGGTTATTGTTAGATTCTAACATAAGTTTGAGATGTCTCTTTATAAATGTGCACGGTATTTAAAACAGGTTCCTGAAGACTAGAGTTTAAAATTAATTAAATTAAAACATGAAAAATGTTAACAAAACATTGGGAAATTCCTGAAGCTTCAGTAAAATTTGATAAAAAATTAGAGTAAAATTTGATAAAATAATGAGGACAGACTGAAAATTGGTGACTGATGAAATTTTGACTGACTACAAATCTGACCGGATGTTTTGTGTTTTGTGTTTTTGTTTGTGTTACAATTCATGTTGGTGTGAAAGAGTGTGTGTAATTGGAGATAAAATACCACTTGGTATTTTATGTCATATAAATACAATGAGAATGTGAACAGCACCTCTGTAAGTGGATGCCATAGGCAAGAATTTCTCACTTGGAACAACCAAGCAGAAGCAGAAATTACCCTGCAGAGCATTTTTTAGTGCTGTCTCATGGTGCAAAGTTTCCAGTTTTTAGAACACCCTATGTGTTAAACTGGACTAAATTATTCAAATTAAGCAACAACAGCAGTAAGTGTGACCTGCAGTGTAAAGATTGGAAGGTATTGAAAGATAGAATCCTGATAAAATAAAACATCTGAACAAATTGAAAGTAAAAATATGGGTTCTAAGGCTAAATAAATTGGTAGAACTACAGGATGAAATATAAATAAATAAAGAATAAGCCAAGAAAATGAGGTCACAGAGGATTGTGGAAATGATGTATTGGCAAATTAATAGATGACTAAATGAAAAATAAAGTAAATAAATAGATAAATACATAAATGATTAGGTAGAGAAATAAATAAAATAAAATATGTATATAGAATTGAGAACTAAAATATTAGATAAAACTGTTAATTATTCCTTCTAGGCTGAGAAGGTAGTAGTAAAAATAGAATAAAATACAATGAGCTACAATGGGACCTTTTTAATGAGTTGAGGATAAAGAAAAAACAGAAAAGATCTTTAGAGAAACAGGCCCTAACTGTAAGAGGAATTGCCCAGATAACAACAAACTGCAGCATGCGGCTGATTCTAGATAGTTTCACAATCAGTCTTTTTAAACTGACCAAAACTTTAAGATAGATAAATATTATTAAATCTACAGGACTTATTGATAATTAAGACAGGATAAATTAGAAGTAACTCTCTTGTTAAATAGAAATTGATTAAATACAGAAAAGTTTGCTAAAATTTACAAGATTTGCTGTTGAAGGATAACATTAAGTTTGAAATAAGTTATTGGTTAATGAAAAAAGATCATGTGGAACTATTGTAGAGAATCAATATTAAACTGTAATAAGAGATGATTGAAAAGTGCCTACAGAAAGAGAGGGCTGCAAATAAAATAAGAAAATAAGAAAAAAATAAAATAAATAGAACAAAACAGGAAAAAGCGACAAGTATGTTTATTTAGACAAGAGAATAATGAAGCCCAGGGAGGAGTTGCAACCCCCACTCACAGCAGCTCAGCAGGGGAGAACAAGAAGAGCTGTGCTGTAACTTCTACCCCCACTAGATTCAACTAACCAACATGTGAAGCCTCTTTACAAAACACTAGTATATGTTGTTTTAAGTATAAAGCAACCCCAAATTTTAAAATTAGATGAAACCAAAACATATCTGATGATTCAAGTGCCAAAGCCTAATAAAGCAGTAGAAGAATTAGGAGTTCCTCCTGAAATCCTTATTGACTCTCTTTCCTGCCATAAAATCATTCCCTCTAAGAGGTGAAGGAAAGTTCATATGGTGGGTTAAAGATTTGTTTTGTGATCTGACAATAGAGATTGCTCAGACTAGTGTAGTGACCTTAAAACATAAATTGTGAAATCTAAAAAATACAAAGGATTTAATTAACCTTTTTTCCTAAGGAACATAGAGATTGGCTGTTTAAATCTTAGGGTTTTGTTTGGCACCGTAGATTATAGGAAGATGTAGAGAGTCATTACCATCACATAAGGCAGGATTTTGATGTAGTTTTAGTTTCCTAAAATTCAGAGAACCATTTTCTCTTTAGTGCAGGTTGTTTAAGCAAGCAAATACATAGTGAGCAATGAAATAATGTGGAAAATGTTAAATGTAAGTTTTTAGCATCAAAACACCGAGTCTAAATTGGTAAACATGCTTTGTCAAACATGAGTTAAAATTCTTTGTAAAATGAATTATTTGAAAATCATAAGAGTAAAATGAAATAATGAACTTTAAAACTGTAATGTGAAGTGTTTTGGGAAAATAGAGTCATCTTGAAGGTTTAAATCATGCTGAAATAAATGATTCTGTTGTTTTGAAAGTTTACCTTTTAGGGAAAAGGGCAGCATTGAATATGGGTAGAATTTCTCAGGTAAAATAATAAACCTGTTTCATCAACATCTTTATTTAAAGTAGTAGAAATTGTGATACATTAGCAGGTAATGCATCATCAGGGAGGAGAATATGTTATGGGTTTACCTTTTATATTACTTAATTAGATTACTGAAACTTATATTACTTAAACAAAATATTTGAAGAACATGTCTGATCTGTACTAAACACAAAAGTGAAAGGAAAGATATTGTCTGGTGAAATATATGCTTATTTTAAATGGATTTGAGTTGTTCTCCATTAAAAGATGTTCTGACAATGGGCTAAAGTATTTTGAAACCAATAGATAACAAATTTATAGTGATAATGAAGCATATTTTGGTTAATTAACTTGGGGAAATAATTATAGAAATTTAAAATATTATTGTGTTAGCCATTTTCAGAGCACTAATTTAATGGATTAAGAATGTTTTAAGAAATGTTTTGAAGAATCTGTTATTGATTAAGTTATCACTAATCAGTAGAAGTACTCAGGTGGGTCTGAGATGTGGGATTATAATGATTTTTCTAAACTTGATTTTTGTTTTGATTTACATCCATTTAAAATGACTTTGAATAAAACTTTAAATTCTACTACCAGTAAAAGGCCTAGAGAAAAAATTGATGTATTTTGAAAATGTCTGGATTTGTTAAGTTATACATTGACATTATAATTACTCCAGGTCTAACTCTTTTGAATCTTTGTTTAAGGAAAGCATGTAGAATGTTTTAGACAAACTACCAGTAAAATCTAGTTTGTTCTATAAAAGTAATTTAAACTGGACTGTTTAATTCACACTGATATTCATTGTTTTGATGTAAACGTAAGCTATACAACTACGTCTTTAAGCTTTTGTTATTGTTTTGTTTTTGTTCAGTCTTATATTACAAGATTAGTTTAAAATGAAGATCTGCATATGCTTAACATTCAGGGCAAACATTAATTTAGAACCTTGTCTTTTGAAGCAGGTGATTACAGGGTTTCGGTGTTTTCCATCTGTTGGAGGTGTAGTATATAATAATAGAAACGTAAATTGAATGGATCAAATCCACCATTTAATGAGCAGAACTGGACAAGCAAGAGATAAGGCTTCGCATGATGAGTTGCTCATGGCTTTCTACACACAGACTGGCCTAGAGTTCAGAGCTCCAGGCCTGACTCTGGACTCTACAACAAAAGCTGTTGTCCCTGAAGAAGAGTGCGACTGCTTGGAGAAGCGGTTTCACATTTATTCCGACGATAGCAGCCACAGATGGAGACGAGCGGTGGAGAATTCACTCGGACACAGAGTGAATTGAAGATATTTGTGTTGAATACACAAATGAATGATGCCTTTGGAAAATCTGATCTCTGTTTTGTCATTGCAGTTTTGCAGCTGTTTTTCTGGTGTCCTGTGGATGTGGTCTCATTCAAAGTCTGCGTTCTTTGATAAAAGATTAAAGTAATTCCCCTGATGGAAAATAACAAAGCCAAATTTACTTTTTTAAGTTAAGCCATTGTTTGATTATGCTGACACTGATGAAGATGACACTAGAGAATGTTGTACTTATATTTCTGATGCTAATGAAACCCATTTTGATGAAGCAATGTCTGCCTTGAAAAACCTGCAACAGGCCATGTCACAGGATGCAGTTCCCTCACGAGGAGATGTTTTTTCTTGGCTCATATATGGACCATGGTGGCATCTGCCGTTGAAATTAATGATGCTTCTTATTATTATTCTTTTATTGTTTTGTATTTTTACTGCCTGCATTATTCCATGTTTAAAATCAATGATAGCCAAAACTGTTGGAAATGTTATGTATCAGTATCAACTTGTTGCCTCCATCTCTGAGGGAAACTCTGATGTCTAACGTTGTGACCATACATTGAAAATGTGCCAGCAAGAAATGTGTTTTTGATGTCTGTGTTAGACTTCATAAATAATAATATGAAAAACAGGAGGGAATGTTAGAAAAATTATCTAAGTTCATTTACTTGTGAGTTTATTTGAAAGGTTATGTTTTCATATTATTATTTTGTGTGTTGTTTACTTGACTCCTTTTCTTCTATGAAACACTTGTAACCAACTAGTGTAACTTACAAATAGATAAGTTGAGAAACTTAGATTTCAATGTTGAAGTTACAGTTAGTCTATCTTTCTAGGTTCAAAAAAGGAGGATAATAAGCACAAACAACCATATTATCAAGAATGAACAGATTATTTAATACAACTTGAAACAGAATATTACGGTACAGTTTTTTTTTTGTTCCAACATAAAGTGTCCACCTTTTTTATCAGGTAGTGTATTTTCTTTTGGTTCAGATTCCTTATAGTTCAGTTCGTCCTTTGGAAGTTTTGTTTTCTTAGTTCAGTAATTTAAGTCAGTCAGTCAAGTCTTTGTTAAATGGCCATGTGTTTCTTTGGATCCAAAATCTTATCTTATCCAGTGCAAAGTAGGCAGCGGATCCAGCAGTCCCAGGTCTTGGGTTGAACCCTGGAGCTCAGCAATCCAATCCAGGCCTGCGATGCTATGCAGCTGGACAGTCTTCAAAGTTTCATGGGGTTCTAAAAAAACCAACCTGCATATATATAGAACTTAATTAACTATTAAGTTTCAAAAGTATGCAGGAAGCAATAAATTCCATTTATCACAAAAATAATATTCAACTAATGGCAAGCTTGCAAAACAAACGTATCACACTGTATCCGACCTCTTAGTTTGTACATAACAAAAAATGCAATACAGTGAAAATCATCATTTTAATCTCACACGTTTCTCCGATTGGTTTTATTTACGTTTCTCTGTTCTTCCTTGTCGGAATATATGAGCAGTAATGCCTATGACGCCAGTTAGCATTAGCTTAATTTCGGTTGCAAAAACACGTTACAACACTCACCAGAGAAAATCACAGTAAAAATGTGTTTTACTGCCAGGGATCAGGTCACGGATCTTCTTTTCTCTTAACCGTTACCGGAATTAATCAAGAATTTATCTTATAGCATGCAGTAATTCGCACAACGTGCTACAGCCAGCTACGGTTTTCTTCTTCTTCTTCTAATAGTTTCCTGCTGTCTAAACCAGAGTGTAACTCACAAGCCACCTGCTGGCGGTTTCTGGTATGACAAGAAAACTCAAAATGAAAATATAACTAAATTGCTGGGAACATTAAATAACAAAACAAAATCCTACAGAAATAAAATACCACTAACAGTACCACACATATACATGTGGGTTACACACTATTAACCATTTTTAGGATGTTTGCCTGGAGGCTAGAGACGTTTGCACATTCCTATGTTATCAGCTACATGTGTAACTGATTAGTTCTGGTCAGCCCATGCCCTTGTAAGGGCATGTCCACAGAAGGTTCCAGAACACCCTGTAAAAAAAGGTCATTGGTCAAAATCTTTGTGTGACTCTGTGAAAAAGCCCAACCTCCTTCCTTGTATTTTCTAATAAAGCCAAATGCAGACAAAGATCAGGCAGAGTTGATCCCAGACAGTGTTTGACGGCAGCTTTCCGCGTCTCGGATCTTCCCTCCTTTTCTGCAGAAATGAAAATTGTGTCTCTGGTTGAATCTTTGCAATTTAGGAATTAAAATAAAGGAAGGAGTTTGATATGACGCAGTTTGAGACTCTGCAAACCAAGGATGCTGCTTGCTGCGCCCTTTTGGCCGACCAACGGAGGGGCCACTAGGAAGGCCCCAGTTAGCCCCGTATGCCAGTCCGTTCCTGGTAGAGACTGGATTCTAAACTGGGGCAGAAGAAACATTTGAGCTAATAACTGAGAAACTGAAGTGACATTATAAAACATACTGAGGTTATTTTAGTTCAGCATCAGTTTGAAATGTTACCAAACAACAAACTGTGAGTCACATCTGCTGTTCCTTGGAGCTCCACCTGTTAATTACCAGGTGTAATTATTATTATTATTGTCTTCATTCTTCAGCTCATCTTCCTCATATCTGTGGTGTAAATTTGAGGCAATGATGCCTTTTAGGATTCACTGGTTTTATAACCCATTACTGGACAATCCTCTGTAAATGTCCTCTGGTTTCATGAAGGAAAGGTGGAAAAACAGTTGAAGCCCAAAACAAATGTCATGTTGTGAGAAATCACTGAGTTATTAGCATCTGGTGTTTTAATACATGGCTGCAGCTGTGCTCAGTTTTCTGGTTCACTGACATTCCTTTGCAGGTGTTTCTGTCTTACCATCAGTACAAATAACTGAACAGAATGAGCCCGGGGCAAATACCTGTCCCAGGTGTTTGGCCAATCATCACCGTCCCCTCCTCGTCTCCAGGTTTATTTAATCCGGTGACGCCAGCAGAGACCAACAGAAGCAGCAGCATCTGCCGGACAGAGACGCCAAATCGGCCCAGCAGCTCCGGTCACCAGAGAGCCACCTTCATCATCACCTTCATCATCCTCCTGTAGAGGGTAAGACCCGCTGGACGCTCTTCTGCTCATCCATGGAGACATTTCTCACAGAAAACCAAATTCTCTGAGGGGGAAAGAGGAAACATTCACAGCAACAGAGCCACGTAGAAAAACAACCCAAGATTATTACCATCTATTTGCAAAATCATCACCACAACAAGATTTTAACCATAAATTCTCCAGATGGAGGAAACTTTCACAAAAACTTTCTTAAAGTTTCATAAACTTTATGTTGACAGAAATTGATTTGGAGAAATTTTACTTCCCCAAATTGTAGCTATGTTACAAAATTACTTTTTTTTCAATTTGGTCCAAAATCTCCACATAAATTTGCATTTTGGTGCATCTGATGATGAATTGTTAAAATATGATTCATGTTTTGATCAGTTACTTTTTACCAAATGCTTTTCTGCTCTTAATTGAGTCGTTTCTGTCATGAAGTGCAGGTGGTGAGGTGGTGAGGCAGAGGCAGCAGACCCAGGTATGAAGAATATGAAGATTTAATGTAGAAAACCAGGCAAAACTACGAACAGCAGGCACAAAGAAATACTGACGACAAAGAAGCTAACATTGACGTTGACGGGGACCCGACGAGGAACAAGGAACACAGGTGGAGTTAAATACACGGGAGGGTAATCACAGAAACGAGACACACCTGGGAACAATCAAGGGGAGGACAGGACAACGAAGAGACTTAAGGACACAGAAAAACTCTAAATAAACACAGAAAAACACAGATCCTGACAGTTTCCTGGACGGAAACTTTTTACTTTTACTTGAGTAAAAATATGTTGAACTATTGCTTCTCTAACTTGAATAAAATTTGTGGTGTAAAGTTACCCTGAGAGCTTTACAGAATCAGAAACTTTGACTTTGATTCTCTGAGCTTCTGTGCACCACAAATCTGGAACAAACCACCAGAAAACTGCAGAACAGCTGAAACACTGAGTTCCTTTGAATCCAGACTAAAACCTCAGCTGGTTAGAGCTGATTTGGAAACATAATCATGAAACATTGATCAATAATCTGATAAGCTGTTGACTTTATATTTTTATGTTTTTATGATGTAACGTTCTTTGAAATGCCTTGTTGCTGAAAGGTGCTCTACAAATAACATTTGATTTGGCTGATTGATTGTTGCCATGTCAGGAAACTTTCCAGGGTGCGTTTCTTAGTATTAAAAAAGAGGATCAATTTAATGCTAGTTTTGGACAAAACGTTTGGCTCCTGCTTCCTCTTTGAATTTTGCCCGGGATCTTCGACGAGTGACGTTCTCAGTGGGCGACGTGCAGCGACCGCGTGCTGGTAAACGAAACAACAACAAAGCGTGTTGACGTCACAGATCACAGAGTTTAATCTCATACAAAGCAATCGACAACAAAGCTGCAGAGGAACAGAGATATACATTTTATACAGACAAGAGAACAGACAACACGAAACACAAAAGACAGACAAAGGCGCCCAACGTGGAGTAAAAAGATGGAAAAAAAACTCTCTCTATTTTAGCGCTACATGTAACTTTATACTCAGTAGGCGTTTCCCCACTTCAATATATGCAAAGTAGGCGTTCTGCTCTTCGACCAATCAGAGACCTGCTTCAGCCCCCCAAAGAAAGTTAGGACTCCCTGATTTACGGCAAAGATGTCTGGTTTTTGTCGGACCACTTCGTGCTCATCTCTGCCTGATACGGGGAGATTCCTGGCGCCAAAGAGTCTCCTGCTTTATCGGAATGCACATTTTATTGCTCCCTGTCAAAAGGGGGAGGAAAAAAGGCCCTGCTTTGTCTGCTGAATTCCCAACTGCTCAACAGAAACTATTCCAAATTAAAGTGTTGGCTATACCTTTACACATGTCGTGGATTAGCTGTATTAAGCACCAAACAATAATCATTTTTCCTTAACAGTCCCCCTTTTGAGATCTTCACCCAAGATCTCACAAAAAATTGATTAAGCCTTCTAATACAGAACCAAAACTATGTATGAAACTAATAAAAAAACAAAAAAATAGAAAACAAAAGAGTGACGTACCCTAATTATATACAGTCCCCCTTTTTAAACAAAACCCAAGGGTAAGAAATACTTATCCTCCCAAAAATAAAATCATAAAACAAAATTATCACAATACAACCAAAACACAGGACAAACAAAAACCCAAAGTGTAAAACAAAAAATAAAACAGGGACATACATAGAAACATTATTAAGAAATGCTCTGCAACTTAAAAGACAACATTCACCACACCAGTACAACCTGTCAAATGAGAAAGCCACAAAATTACAATCTGTTGCTCGTCTTTTTCTGTTTTTTTTTTTAAATGTCCATCGACAGTCTCTCAAAAAATATGAAGTCTTCGTCAGGAAATGTTCAAAAAATGCGCGCAAAAAACGAAACGAAAGTCCTTTCCAGAGTTCTCAACGAACGAAAAACACGCAATAAAGATTAATGTCGATGATGATCCTCTTGCAGCCTGATCTCCTTCAACTGGAAACCTCAAGTTTCCACCTTATCGGCCGTTGCTCACTGAAAATGAGATTATTAGGTCAATATTACAGAGAGATGTCAAGGAGAAAATGAAACCTCCTCGTGAGGAAACTAAATCTCGTGAAGCGACCTGTCACAGGGTATTAAACAGACATCTTGTTTCAACATGAATTTCATTAGCATCAGAAACACAATTACAACATTCTTTAATATCATCTTCATTACAGTCAGCATAATCAAACGATGGTTTCACCTAAAAATAAATTTGTTTTGTTATTTTCCATCCAGGGAAATTATTTTAATCCTTTTTATCAAAGAACGCAGACTTTGAAGGAGACCACATCCGCAGGGCACCAGGAAACCAGCTGCAAAACTATAATGACAAAACAGAGATCAGATTTATCCAAAGGCATCATGCATTTGTGTAATTCAACACAAACATCTTCAATTCACTTTGTGTTCAAGTGAATCCTCCAACGCTCGTGGCTCTGTGGCTGTTATCTTCGAAATAAGTGTGAAGCCGCTTCTCCAAGCAGTCCCACCCCCGCCTCGCATGACACAGCTTGTATGACAGAGTCCAGAGTCCCACCTGTGGCTCGGACTCCAGGGCAGTTTGTGTGTAAAACCATGAGCAACAAATCACGTGAAGCCTTATCTCCTACTTTGTCCAGTTCTGCTCATTAATAGTGGATGTGATCCCTTCAATTTACGTTTCTATTATAATATACTATAGCTCCTAACCGATGGAAAACACCAAAACCCTGTAATCATTTGCTTCAAAAGACATGTTTCCAAAGTAACGTTTTCCCAGAATGTTAAACAAATGCAGATCTTTTCTTAAAGCAATCTTGTAAAAATAGGATCAAACAAACGAAACAAACACAAAAACCTAAAAATGTAGTTGTAAAGCTTACATTTACCGTCAAAAAATGAAAATCAATGTGAATTAAACTGTCCCGTTTAAATTACTTTTATAGAACAAACTAGATCTTACTGGTTATTTGTCTAAATCATTTTACATGTGTTCCTTAAACAAAATTCAAAAGAGTTAAACCTGTAGAAATCATAATGTAAATGTATGCCTTAACAAATCCAAACATTTTCAAAATATACCAATTTTTACCTCGGCTTTTACTCGTCGTCAAATTTAAAGTTTTATTCAAAATCGTTTTAAATGGATGTAAATCAAAAAATCAAAAAATCAAAATCAAGTTTAGAAAAATCATTATAATCCCGGCTGTGTACTTTTACTGATTAGTGATAACTTTAATCAAGAAGAGATTCTTCAAAACATTTCTTAAAACATTCTTGCTCCATTAAATTAATGCTCTGAAAATGGCTGACACAATAATATTTTAATTTCTATAATTATTTTCCCAAGTAAATTAACCAAAATATGCTTCATTATCACTATAAATTTATCTATTTTCTCAAAATATGTTAGCCCATTATCAGAACATCTTTCAATGGAGAACAACTCAAACCTATTTAAAATAAGCACATATATTACCAGAGAATATTTTCCTTTCACTTTTTTATTTGTAACACAGATCAGACATGTTCGTCAAAAAATTTGTTTAAGTAGTATAAGTGTTCCAGTAATCTAATTAAGTAAAATAAAAATAAAAATAAATCCATCACATATTCACCCCCTTTGATGATGCATTGCCTATTAATGCATCACAATTTCCAGTACCTGAAATAAAAATGTTGACGAAACAGGGTTATCATTTTAGCTGAGAAAATCCACCCATATTCAATGCTGCCCCCGTCCTAAAAGGCAAACTCTCAAAACAAACAGAACAATTATTGTAGGATGCTTTAAACCTTCAAGATTATTATTTTCCCAAAATATTTCACATAACAGTTGTAAAACTCAGTATTCAATTACTGTTATGATTCTCAAATAATTCATTTTACCAACTTCTCAAAAAATTTCACTAGCGTGTGACAAAGCATGTTTACCAATTAAGACTCTGCAAAGGTTTTTGCATAAACGAGCCAGAGAGACGTTGAAGAAAGAAAAAAAATTCAAAATATAGCCTTAAGTAAGAAAATCCAAAAAAAAATGACACATTTTTACAAATACTGGTCAGAATTTTACCAATCCACAAATGAAAGAAATTAAACTAAGGACCAAATGTCCCTGTCCCCTAGTGAACGGGTCCAGAGGAAACTGGTAACTCAAAAGAAAAAAAGTAATTTGTTATATTTAACAAAATAGACAAAGAACTGACACAAATAGCTAAATAAAAAGTCAGACTAATGAAAACAAATTTAAAGATAAAATCTAAACCACTCACTACTCACTATATAAAGTAATATGAAAGGAAACCAGAAAATCATTACCAAGAGTGTCAGCGTGTGACAGTCAACTCAGTTTTTTTGATGCTAAAAACTTACATTTAACATTTTCCACATTATTTCGTTGCTCACTATGTATGTGCCTGTTTAAACTATCTACCATAAAAAGAAAATGTTTCACTGAAGTGCAGGAAACCAAACCACATCAAAATCCTGCCTGATGCAATGAGAAGCACTCTCTACAACTACCTATAATCTATAATGCGAAACAATACCCTAAAATTTAAACCGCCAATCTCTATGTTCCTTAGAAAAAGAAAAATTAAATCCTTTTGTACTTTCAGCTTTCACAATTTAAATTTGAAAGCCACTACACCTATCTGAGCAACCTCTTCTGCCAGAGCACAAAACAAATTCTTAAGCCTACCATAAAACCCCCTCTCACCTCTCGGAGGAACTGATTTTATGGCAGGAAGAGAGCCGATAGGGATTTCAGGAGGAACTCCTAATTCTTTATTAGGCTTTGGCACTTGAATCATCAGATATGTTTTAGTTACTTCTAATTTTAAAATTTGAACTTAAAACCTTATTGTCGTTCCACTACTAAAATTGTAACTTACATGCAGATATTTTGTCAGGAGGTGCTGTAAACGATGGGAAAGAAAATGATTTGCCTCACAGCAGCTGGTTCTTTTCTGCGGAGCTGCTGTGAGCAGAGGTTGCTTCGCACTTCAAATTAGTGGTATACAGAGAGGCTTCACATGTTAATTAGTTGAATCTAGTGGGGGTAGAAATTACAGCACCGCTGTTGCTTGTTCTTGTTTTGTTCTATTTATTTATTTTCTTAATTTTCTTATTTTATGTGCAGCCCTCTCGTCTGTCTATAGGCACTATTTAATCAGCTCTTATTACAGTTTAATATTGATTCTCTACAATAGTTCCATATAATGTTTTTATTAACCAATAAGTTATTGCAAACTTAATGTTATCCTTCAACAACAAATCTTGTAAATTTTAGCAAACTTTTCTATATTTAACCAATTTCTATTTAACAAGAGAGTGACTTCTAATTTATCCTGTCTAATTATCCGTAAGTCCTGTAGATTTAACAATATTACATCTATCTTAAAGTTTTGGTCAGTTTGAAAAAAGACTGATTGTGAAAATATCTAGAGTCAGTTGCATATTGCAGTTTGTTGTTATCTGAGCAATGTCCTCTTACAGTTAGAGCCTGTTTCTCTAAAGATCTTTTGTGTTTTTTCTCTATCCTCAACTCATTGAAAAGGTCCTATTTTAACTTATTGTATTTTATTCTATTTTCCTGCCACCTTCTCAGCCTAGAATGAATAATTAACATTTTATCTAATATTTTAGTTCTCAATTCTATATACATTTTATCTTATTTATTTCTCTACCCAATCATGTATGTATTTATCTATTAATTTGCCAATACATCATTTCTACAATCCTCTGTGACCTAATTTTCTTGGCTTATTCTGTCTTTATTTATTTATTTAACCTTAGAACCCATAATTTATTTTCAATTTGTTCAGATGATTTATTTTATCAAGGTTCTATCCTTTAATCACCTTCCAACCTTTACACTGCAGATCACAGTTACTGCTGTTATTGCCTAATTTTAATAATTTAGTCCAATTGAACACAGAGGATGTTTGTAAAAACTGGAAATTGTGCACCATAAAACAGCACTAAGAAAAATTCAGTATTTATATGACATAAAATACCAAATGGTATTTTATCTCCAGTCACACACTCTGTCAAACCAACATGAATTGTAACACAAACAAAAACACACAACACATTACAGAAAACACAAAACACACACATCTGGCCAGGTTTTATAGTCAGTCAAAATTTCATCAGTCCCCAAGTGTCAGTCTGTGGTCATTATTCTATCAAATTTAACTGTAATTTTTATCAAATTTTCTGTAATTTATATCAAATTTACTGAAGCTTCAGGAATTGTCCAATGTTTTATTAACATATTTTCATGTGTCAATTTAATTAATTTTAAAATCCAATCGTCAGGAACCTTTTAATTCCCCGTGCACGTTTAAAAAGAGACATCTCAAAGTTATGTTAAAATCAAACCACAACCAATAATTTAGTTTTCTGGTACCAGTTTTATGTACTTAACTCCTATTTTCATTTATTTATTTATTTATTTTTTAAACTAAACGACCACGTTTTCGCCATCGTTCTACTTTCCCCGTTAAGACGAACCCCGACCATAAAATAGCGTATAGCACGTGTCGCAACTCAGTGTCCATAATAACTTCACAATAAAACGCAGCAAAATCAATGCAAATTCACACACACAGCGCTATTCAAACAACTTAACACTCTGCTGAAACACACAGCCAGCCCGAACTCGTGCACGCGCACACACACACGACCACACAGATACACACGCAGACACACATACGCACACACACGCAGACACCCAGAGCTCTGGAGAACAAACCCGGTGTCAGACGAACATACGAAACAGAGGGGAAAAAATAAAAAGAAAATGCCGGCTAAAAAAATAAAAGATGCACCATATCAAAGCCTACCGCAGGCCATACCCAGAATTAACCACAAATTCTATCCGTCGGTCTACCGCAGACCTGTCTAATCCAAAAAACAAAATACACCTCAAAGCTTGCCGCAAGCTTACAATAAGAATTTACCGCAAATTCTATCCGTCGGTCTACCGCAGACCTGTCTAAAGTGTACCGCACACTACTACTTGATTCCTAAAACCTACCGCAGGTTATTCTCAAAGTCTACCCCAGACTATTGTACTTGATTAAAATGTAAAGCCTACCGCAGGCTAGTTTCAAAATACACAATTCCTAAATTACTTTCTTTAAGGAGCACAGCCATGGGTCTCCAGGGAAAAAGACATAAACTTAAGAAAACCCAGCTGTTACAACTGAGGGAGCGCAAAGTCCTCAGTCTGAACCCGCTACAGTCCGCTGTACATGCGTATTTCCATCCAGTGTACCACACAGTCAAAACCTACCGCAGGCTATCGTTAAATTCCAATTATAACTAACAACAGACTATTTTAAGACAAATCTATCCACGCCTGCAGCCTCAAACACCGCGTGGCTACACACAACAAAAGAGTGATTAAAAACGTCTTACCGCACGAGCCGGACGGATCAATCGGGAAGAGACCGCCACCCGCCAAGATTCCAGAACCGGACGAAGCCCCCAATTATTAAAAAGAGGTAATTTAAATGCTAGTTTTGGACAAAACGTTTGGCTCCTGCTTCCTCTTTGAATTTTGCCCGGGATCTTCGACGAGTGACGTTCTCAGTGGGCGACGTGCAGCGACCGCGTGCTGGTAAACGAAACAACAACAAAGCGTGTTGACGTCACAGATCACAGAGTTTAATCTCATACAAAGCAATCGACAACAAAGCTGCAGAGGAACAGAGATATACATTTTATACAGACAAGAGAACAGACAACACGAAACACAAAAGACAGACAAAGGCGCCCAACGTGGAGTAAAAAGATGGAAAAAAAACTCTCTCTATTTTAGCGCTACATGTAACTTTATACTCAGTAGGCGTTTCCCCACTTCAATATATGCAAAGTAGGCGTTCTGCTCTTCGACCAATCAGAGACCTGCTTCAGCCCCCCAAAGAAAGTTAGGACTCCCTGATTTACGGCAAAGATGTCTGGTTTTTGTCGGACCACTTCGTGCTCATCTCTGCCTGATACGGGGAGATTCCTGGCGCCAAAGAGTCTCCTGCTTTATCGGAATGCACATTTTATTGCTCCCTGTCAAAAGGGGGAGGAAAAAAGGCCCTGCTTTGTCTGCTGAATTCCCAACTGCTCAACAGAAACTATTCCAAATTAAAGTGTTGGCTATACCTTTACACATGTCGTGGATTAGCTGTATTAAGCACCAAACAATAATCATTTTTCCTTAACATTAGGAAGGTCAAACTAAACCACAGAGGAACACACACAGCCTCCAGCTGTTTGTGTTGGCATCAGGCTGAGCACTGAATGCCAGCTGCTTCCTGTTGGACGTCGTTCCAACCAGAGTTTAGCTGCTTCGTCTGTTTGGTGTCAGGCTCTTTGTTACACAAGCAGTTTTGTGAGGTGACATGATTCAGCTCACTACCAGCGCTGCTGTTTGGATCAACCAGACTCACTACAGATCAAAACCAGGACCGGATCATTTTGAAGCCTCAGAATCTGGCAACAGATCAGAAAGAGTTGGAAGTTGCCAGATATTGCCATTAATCCACTTTAAGTTTTGGTTTAACATTAAAAATGTTACATTTCTGGGAGAAATCTGAAACAAATATCATCATTTAGGTCCTGCTGCTGATTCATCTGCCTTGTTGTCAGTAACTTTACAGCCTGTGTTTGTACAGAGGACATTTGTGGCCCCTGCAGGTGTCCCTGTGGCCCCAGGTGGCTTCCTCACCTCCAAGGAAGACAAACCCAGCAACAGATTCTGCCTCAAAGGAATTCATTCATGACTGAAATAAAACGAGACGTTCAAACTTCAACAATAAACTTAGCAGAAAGTAAAAACTGATTTATGTTTCATGTGATGTTCTGTTTTCCAGCTCTCTGATTGGTCGCCTCCAACATGCTCCGCCTCCTGCTCCTCTTCCTCTCTGCTGCCATGTTGCTGCCAGGTGAGTTCCTGCAGTTAGAAGCAGTTTCTGCTGAGTCAGTGAAGATGGAGGAACGGAGCTCCTGCTGCCATCTTGGTCTCCAAACAGACCAACTGATGCTGGTTTATTCATCTACAGATTGTCATGTTGCTGCCAGACTCTGGTTCTCATCTCATGTGTCTCTGTGTTTCAGGAGCTGCTGGACAGTTTAAAGTATTTACTAATAACACAGAGGTGGACATCAGCTCATGCCCCATCACGTACTTTGGACAGAAATACGAACAACTTTATGTGAGTAAAATGACTGGATGAACCTCTACTAATTATTGCTTAGTCAGACGCATGATGATGATGATGATGATGATGGTGATGTTGATGATGATCTCTGCAGCTTCAGAGCTCTGAGTCTGCCTGCTTTTATTTTGAAGCAAACACAGGAAGTAGGAGTCCAGAGGATTTCTGCTCATTTAATCAGAAACTGATCTGTAGAGTTTTATTCCTCAGGACTTCCAGACTCTTTTCTCTTCCTGATGAATCTTTGTGGGTCGGTTTTTCTTTGACTTGTTGTGTTTCTGTTTTTTCAGCTGAACTTCACCAGTGAGAACTTTGTTCTCTGTTTCACCGGCTTTTATGAGCCTCAGGGCAGAGGAGACTGCTTGGTGATGCCTCAAACAGACAACGCACAGTTTTTACTTCAAAGTATGCCTGCCGGTTCTGATCAAGACTTCCTCCAGAATCTGCCAAGCATTAAGAACACTGGGGAGTGCTACATGACCTTTCTGATCTCTGCAGTAAGTTCTGTTCAGTGATTTAAATCTGTTTTCTGGTTTTAGAAAAGACTTAAACACAAAACATTGATGGAAGAATATGAATGAACTGATAGAACTGTATGAGCTGTTTACGTTTAGTTCTTATATTTTATTCATTGTTTAAATCGCCTATAGTATGTAATTATGTTTCATGCAAAGACTTTTTGTGAAAACCTTTTGACTGGATCAAACCTGCTGACTGTTTTTTTGTATTTCTTTTAGTACACTTTTCTTCTACTAAACTATGGATCACAAAGTGCTTTTATGAATGTAGACCAACCAGTGGTAAGTCTTTACATCTTTTACAAAATACAGGAAAAGCTTTGAGTTAATAATTAAATATTGTCAGATCTAAACATCTACCTGAAGATTTTCCTGATTATTTTCAGTTTTTATCAAGATATCCTTTAGACTCCACGTCCACTGGCGTGGACATGATGTTTTTCTGGGATTAAACTAATAAAAATATTAGGGAATTGGTTATTTACATGATGCTTGTTATAGATTGGTTTATTATTAAGCAAAAACAATAAAGTTTAGACCCTTAAGTTGATACTAGTGAGTTTCAGTCATCCAGACGAGCATGTGACTGAAAACAGACGGGGAGGAGGAAGCTTCTGTTTTACTTCAAAAATATTCTTTATGTTCATAGCAGCACAGAAAAGTTTTCTCTGTATATTTTTAAGTATTTCCAGTAATAGTATTTGAAAGTATTTTGAACATTTTTCCTCTCATTAAATCGTAGGACTTTTTTAAAAGTTGAATGTCCATCCCAATGGACATCAGGACTTTGTGTTGGCTGTACAGCGCCTAATTATTCAGTGTTACTGTGCAAAGAAAGAAGCATGTGTGAACATTTCATAGCCAGTTTGTGATTTCATAATGATTTTCTGTTATTTTCTCAATGATGGAGTAAAAACTGTCAAACCTTCTTGAACTGACGGTACATCAAGAGATTTCTGATCCAGTGATTGGATGAGGAAAATAAGCCACAGGAATTAGATGGTAAATTGAGAAGTAAAGCATTCACAGTTTTTCAGTGTCTCATCCAGAGAAGTTCAGCTTCACAGTGAATCAGTGGGTGTTGTTGTCCTGCTAGATCAAATTATCAGTCTGTAAACACAAAAATCTGAGAAAAAAGTCAGAGCCGACTGGATGCAAGAGGCCATAATACACAGAAAACACATTTCTGCTGTAAGAAATGTAAAATCCAAACTGAAACTGCTTCAAGGTGTTCATAAAAAATAAAGGTTACATGGAAATAGCCAGCAGTTTGATAACTGTGTAATCTATTGTTATAGGTTTACATCACTACAAATAATAGCATGTCAATACATCTGAAAGTTCAATGGCCATCACTAAAGTCAAAGCTATATTTTATATTATTTATTCTCTATTCAGACATGCACACTGATAAACAAAACAGCAAAATCCAGTTTAAAAGGTTGAGACCATGAGTTATTGCATGAAGCTCTGCGGGGAAAGTATAGAAGTTTTCATGACGTTCTACGTTCATTTAGTCAAGATGTCCATTACAATGGACACCATGAAAAACATAGAAACATGAGACAAAAAACATATAGAAACATGAGACAGGAAAAATGTCTGTCTTGCTCTTTAGAGTAAAAATCAGCTGAGTAAAACAAAGTTTTGGCTCAAAGAAAGAAATGAGTTTTTATCAAGACATTTTTAATGAAATCAGTTTTTATTCTGTGTTGAGTCTCTGTGGTTCTGACTCTGTTGTTCTGCAGTTCCCTGATTTTCTGGTGGATGGAAACAAAGTTTTCCCTCCGAGTGTTGCAAACCAGCAAACCTACGCAGATCTGAGCGGCTGCAGGTCATCAGGTCAGTGAACCTCTGAATCCAAACCTGAACTTTGAGATTCAGTGAAACAGTTTTTCCTCAGATAAACTGAGTTTCTGAGTTTTCTGTCTCTTCCTTCGTTTCTCAGGTGTTCTGTTCAGACCTGGAGACGTCAGCTCTGATCCAATAACCTGCAGGACTCTCACCTGTTCTCAGTCTGCAGTCCTCCAGAATACCAGCTATGGGCCCACGGAGCGTTGTCAAGGCAACGGCGTGTAAATATGGTCATTTTTACTTATTTACACGCTCAAAGTCCTGCTACTAAAAACAGCACTTTGAAGGGTGCTTTATAAATAAAATTGATTGATTGATTTTGTATTTGAAAAGTGGGAAAGAGAAAAATGTGTTTTCAAATTTGACTCATGAAGTTAAATTTCACTGGAGCTGTGGTCTTTTTCACAGCAAGCATTAACTTTCAAGGAGCAGCAGGAAGTGTTAAATGAGCTTTTATTGTGAAGGAGAAGCATGAAGTGATAAATGAGCTTTTATTGTGAAGGAGCAGCAGGAAGTGAGCAGCGGTGGAGAACAGATCAGAGATCAGTGAGGCTGAAATGAATCTTTCTGCACAGCAGTTGGTCTAAATCTGAGTCCTTCACATCAGTCAGACCTCAGTAACATACTGACTACTGATCCAGAGAGCTGGAGGAGTAGAGCGCCCCCTGGTGGCTATGGCCCCCAGCAACAGGTCTTGATGTTTGTTTCTGCCTCCACCAGCTGCTCCTCTGCCTCCTCGTTGGGCTCCGTCTGCACGGTGACGGGTCCGGCTGTGGTGGACTTCCAGGGCCAGCAGAACTCTGTGAAGGACCGGTGCTGGTACTCTCTGCTGAGGATCCCATCAGGCCCAGACTTCCAGGTTCTGGCCCACTTCCAGGAGCGGCGCCGTAAAGACGTGAGCTTCCTGGACGGCGTGACGCTGCGACTGAACGGGTTCACATCGGCCGTTGACATCCAGCTGAAACAAGGAGGCAGAGTTCTGGTGAGCCGCTGCAGACGCTTCATGGCTTCCAGCAGGGCCGTAATCTGGATCGTCGGGTTCTGGGGGCCCAGCCCAGGAACCTCTGGATTTATGAAACAAATGCAACTTTTTCTGCTGCTAAAGAGCAAACTGATACTTATAAGAGACTGACATGAAGTTAAAATAAAATCATTTTAAATGTTCACAACAGGAAAAACACTAGCAATGAATTTGATGATTAAATTTCCTAATTTAAAAGTTTTGATTAAAAAAATCTTAGACTTTATAGTTTTTGTGGTTTCTTATCTCCTGAACCCAAAAGAACTGAAACAGTTTTGAACTTTTTTTCTATCAGCTTTGATCCTAAAGACAACTTATAAAACATATTTTCTGAGTTTTAGCTGAAAACAAAAGTCAGATTCAGTTTTACTTGAACTTTTTCAGTTGGTTCATAATTTATTTCAGTCATTCTGTGTGTGTGTGTTTAAAGCTTTCCTCATGCTACAGAACCTTTTCAGAGCTGCTGAGTCACAGGTCCGCTGTAGTCTGAAGTTTGTAGGTGAAGCAGCGTCTCTCTGCTGCTTCACCAGCAGGGGGCGCCACCTTCCAAAGCCCCTCCAGACTCGCCTGCAGCTCCTTTTCTCAGACAGACCTCCAGGTTTCTGTGGCTCAGCCTCTGAGTTCTGACAGTCCGCTGTGTCTCTGTGGGTCGCAGCTGAACGGCTCGCCGCTGACCCTCAGCGGCTCGGTTCAGACGGGTCACGGTGTGAAGCTCTCCAAGGACCAAACTGGAGTCACTGTCCAGGCGTCCCTGTCCAACTTCTCTGCTTCTGTCTTCTTTGACGGCTCCACGGCTCAGATCCACCTGAAAGGTACAGAGCATCAGATGAGTTTGGTTCCTGAGGATCGCTGCTGTCCTGCAGTCTGATGCTGATTGTCTCTCGCTGCGTCCTGAACCCGTCCAGGTTCTAATGGACTGCCTCTGCAGGGTCTGTGTGGAAACGCCAGCAGGTCTCTGAGTGAAGAGCGGCTCTCTGAGGACGGCTCCACCAGGTCAGACCTCCTTACCGACCGACCGCTGCTGGACGGACGGACTGCAGGTAAACTCAGGAATCGGTCCTGACCTTGTTGTGTGTCGCCCCCTAGCTGTGAGGCGCAGTACACCGACGCTACTGACACAACCACCAGCTGCACCAAGATGGCTGAACGGTGAGCACATTGATCCAGAACCTTTAGTCTGAGTTTCTCTCTGATCTCTGGGGGAAACTTCATGTTTCATGGTGTTTGATGCCTCGTGACGTCAGCTCTGATGGGAGACGAATCCGTTTATTGATCATTGATTGTCTCCATGTGGAGCAGCTGTAGCCTCCTGAAGGAGGCGCCCTTCTCCTCCTGCGGCGTGGACCCGGAGCCCTACATGGCCGCCTGCACAGACACTTTGTGCCGCTATCCGGATCTGGACGGCCTCAGCTGTCGGTTCCTGGAGGCCTACGCCAGAGCCTGCAGCCTGCAGAGCAGCGCCGCACCGGAGGACTGGAGGTCCAAGGCTCAGTGCTGTAAGACCTGCTGCCCTCCGTCTGCTCCATGAATCTGCTGCTGCTGCTGCTGCTTTTCACAGTAATGCATCTGCTCTGCAGCGCCCCCTGGGGCCGTCTGTCAGGACAGGACCTGCAGCGATCACGAGTTCTGTGGAGAGAAGACAGCTGGAGGAGAAACTCGCTGCTTCTGTCGGGCCATTTTTGCCTCCAAGTACAGACAGACGATCTCTTTGGGTAGGACAGCTGTGACCTGAGAACAGGCCTGAATGTTTGGAGGAAACCCTCTGACTGCCTCTCCTCACCAACGCTGTAACCTCCAGGTGATCCGCCGGTCTGCAGGCAGAGCTCTACTTCTCTCTCTCTGGTCGGGTGTCTCCTGGAGGACAAAGGCATCGACTACTCTGTCTTACAGCTCAATGATCCGACCTGCAGAGGTCAGATGGACCAGCAGACCCACATGGTGACCTTCAGCTTCAACAGCACCGACCTCTGTGGGACTGAGGTCACGGTGGGTTCGCGCTCTGCTTCGGGATCTTGATGTGGAGGCAACTTTCACAGGTCAGCTTTTGGTACGGAGTTAATGTTTCTGTTTGCAGACCAACAACAGCCAAACCATCTACAAGAACACCATCATGACACAGAACCTCTCCTCTGGAGGAATCACTCGCCAAGACCAGGTCTACATCGGGTTTTCCTGCGTTGAGACCCAGCCGGACATACAGACGGTGGCTTTCAGGATCAAAGACAGGTGGGTGTTGATCCCATCAGGTAAACTTGTGGTTTTAGTTTCAGAATCAGGTGAAAAAGATTCAGTAAAACATTACAGAATAGTTTGGTCAGTTTCTGTAGGAATAGATTGATATAACAGAGTCCAATCCTTTCTCTTTATGATTCAGGTCAATGTGATTTTACAGATTTGGCCAAAAGCTTAAACACTCTATGAAATACTAGATGTAGCTACGCTGTCCTATCATAGATATATGTTGCATAGAAAACATAACTTTGAAGAGTTGGAAGCTTTTAGACTCCTGTAACTTGGGTCGTTCCTTCATCAACGTGTCTGTAGCGTAAAGTTGAGCTGAATGCAGTTTGGTTCCCCTACGAGATGAACCCGTCGTCATAGCAACATCGTGACGGCCCACAGCGTCTGTTGACGAGGGCAGTGATTGGATGTGGCCTGTGAACAAGCAGGAAGCAGAGGGGAAATAATGGGAGGCAAAACAGGTGCAGAAAACCAAGACATAACAAAACCTACTAGAAAGAAAAGAAGCTCCGGTTAAGCTGACGTAAAAACTGAAACACCAAGGAGACGACCACAGCTAGCATCTCCATATGACAGTACAAACCTGCTGGATGCAGAAAGCAAAGTAAAATCTTTGAGCAGTCAGAAGTAGAAGCAGACTCCTGCCAGCTGTGTGTGTCCTCTGCAGCTCTGTGGTTCAGTTCATCTCATCCGGACCTTGGAATTACTCTCTGACCATGAACGCCTACACCGACGCCCACCGAACTCAAGCTGTGGCCTCAAACACCGAAGTTCGCCTGAACCAGAAGATCTGGGTGGAGCTGGACGCCGACGGCCTGGATGAAAGCCTGGTTGCCGTGGTGATGGACTCCTGCTGGGCGACGGACCAGGAATCGGCCAGCGCTAGCCGTAAACATTACCTGATCGAGAACGGGTGAGACCGCTGCCCATATTCAGCCTCTGTGACCTTTCTAACCTCTCTGATCCGACCACCAACGTTTGATTTGACGCTTGTGAGCAGTTGTCCAAACCCTGACGACCAGACGGTGAGCGTGGAGGCAAACGGAAGGGAACCTCCAACTCCTTCTCCTTCAACATGTTCCAGTTCACTGGGAGCTCAGCTCAGGTCTACCTGCACTGCAAACTGCAGCTCTGCATCAAACAGGAGAACACCTGCGTCAAGGTGCAGCTTCTCTGAATCTCACTCAACTTCAGCTTGGTTCTGCAGACCGGGCTTCTCTGCTGGAGAGAGAAATATGGAGATTTAATTCATGACTCACTGGCAGGAACAGACGGCCAGACGAGGCTTTTCTGTCTCATGACCGTCGTTGAGTTTGTAATAATCGCCTCAGAGGCTGTTTTCTGTTCGGACCTGTTTTTCTGATCTCTGCTCTTCATGGTCAGCCGGCGGTTCTGTTGCGCTCAGTTTACAGGTCCACTGCGCTGCTGAAATCTGCCTGACTGGGCGGAAGTGAGGTCAGGAAGGAGTTTGATATGACGCAGTTTGAGACTCTGCAAACCAAGGATGCTGCTTGCTGCGCCCTTTTGGCCGACCAACGGAGGGGCCACTGGGAAGGCCCCAGTTAGCCCCGTATGCCAGTCCGTTCCTGGTAGAGACTGGATTCTAAACTGGGGCAGAAGAAACATTTGAGCTAATAACTGAGAAACTGAAGTGACATTATAAAACATACTGAGGTCATTTTAGTTCAGCATCAGTTTGAAATGTTACCAAACAACAAACTGTGAGTCACATCTTCTGTTCCTTGGAGCTCCACCTGTTAATTACCAGGTGTAATTATTATTATTATTATTGTCTTCGTTCTTCAGCTCATCTTCCTCATATCTGTGGTGTAAATTTGAGGCAATGATGCCTTTTAGGATTCACTGGTTTTATAACCCATTACTGGACAATCCTCTGTAAATGTCCTCTGGTTTCATGAAGGAAAGGTGGAAAAACAGTTGAAGCCCAAAACAAATGTCATGTTGTGAGAAATCACTGAGTTATTAGCATCTGGTGTTTTAATACATGGCTGTAGCTGTGCTCAGTTTTCTGGTTCAGTGACATTCCTTTGCAGGTCTTTCTGTCTTACCATCAGTACAAATAACTGAACAGAATGAGCCCGGGGCAAATACCTGTCCCAGGTGTTTGGCCAATCATCACCGTCCCCTCCTCGTCTCCAGGTAGCTTTAATCCGGTGACGCCAGCAGAGACCAACAGAAGCAGCAGCATCCGCCGGACAGAGACGCCAAATCGGCCCAGCAGCTCCGGTCACCAGAGAGCCACCTTCATCATCACCTTCATCATCCTCCTGTAGAGGGTAAGACCCGCTGGACTCTCTTCTGCTCATCCATGGAGACATTTCTCACAGAAAACCAAATTCTCTGAGGGGGAAAGAGGAAACATTCACAGCAACAGAGCCACGTAGAAAAACAACCGAAGATTATTACCATCTTTTTGCAAAATCACCACCACAACAAGCTTTTAACCATAAATTCTCCAGATGGAGGAAACTTTCACAAAAACTTTGTTTAAGTTTCATAAACTTTATGTTGACAGAAATTGATTTGGAGAAATTTTACTTCCCCAAATTGTAGCTATGTTACAAAAAAAAGTTTTTTCAATTTGGTCCAAAATCTCCACATAAATTTGCATTTTGGTGCATCTGATGATGAATTGTTAAAATATGATTCATGTTTTGATCAGTTACTTTTTACCAAATGCTTTTCTGCTCTTAATTGAGTCGTTTCCTGGACGGAAACTTTTTACTTTTACTTGAGTCAAAATATGTTGAACTATTGCTTCTCTAACTTGAGTAAAATTTGTGGTGTAAAGTTACCCTGAGAGCTTTACAGAATCAGAAACTTTGACTTTGATTCTCTGAGCTTCTATGCACCACAAATCTGGAACAAATAACCAGAAAACTGCAGAACAGCTGAAACACTGAGTTCCTTTAAATCCAGACTAAAACCTCAGCTGGTTAGAGCTGATTTGGAAATATAATCATGAAACATTGATCAATAATCTGATAAGCTGTTGACTTTATATTTTTATGTTTTTATGATGTAACGCTCTTTGAAATGCCTTGTTGCTGAAAGGTGCTCTACAAATAAAATTTGATTTGGCTGATTGATTGGCATGTCAGGAAACTTTCCAGGGTGCGTTTCTTAGGAAGGTCAAACTAAACCACAGAAGAACACACACAGCCTCCAGCTGTTTGTGTTGGCATCAGGCTGAGCACTGAATGCCAGCTGCTTCCTGTTGGACGTCATTCCAACCAGAGTTTAGCTGCTTCGTCTGTTTGGTGTCAGGCTCTTTGTTACACAAGCAGTTTTGTGAGGTGACATGATTCAGCTCACTACCAGCGCTGCTGTTTGGATCAACCAGACTCACTACAGATCAAAACCAGGACCGGATCATTTTGAAGCCTCAGAATCTGGCAACAGATCAGAAAGAGTTGGAAGTTGCCAGATATTGCCATTAATCCACTTTAAGTTTTGGTTTAACATTAAAAATGTAACATTTCTGGGAGAAATCTGAAACAAATATCATCATTTCGGTCCTGCTGCTGATTCATCTGCCTTGTTGTCAGTAACTTTACAGCCTGTGTTTGTACAGAGGACATTTGTGGCCCCTGCAGGTGTCCCTGTGGCCCCAGGTGGCTTCCTCACCTCCAAGGAAGACAAACCCAGCAACAGATTCTGCCTCAAAGGAATTCATTCATGACTGAAATAAAACGAGACGTTCAAACTTCAACAATAAACTTAGCAGAAAGTAAAAACTGATTTATGTTTCATGTGATGTTCTGTTTTCCAGCTCTCTGATTGGTCGCCTCCAACATGCTCCGCCTCCTGCTCCTCTTCCTCTCTGCTGCCATGTTGCTGCCAGGTGAGTTCCTGCAGTTAGAAGCAGTTTCTGCTGAGTCAGTGAAGATGGAGGAACGGAGCTCCTGCTGCCATCTTGGTCTCCAAACAGACCAACTGATGCTGGTTTATTCATCTACAGATTGTCATGTTGCTGCCAGACTCTGGTTCTCATCTCATGTGTCTCTGTGTTTCAGGAGCTGCTGGACAGTTTAAAGTATTTACTAATAACACAGAGGTGGACATCAGCTCATGCCCCATCACGTACTTTGGACAGAAATACGAACAACTTTATGTGAGTAAAATGACTGGATGAACCTCTACTAATTATTGCTTAGTCAGACGCATGATGATGATGATGACGGTGATGATGATGACGGTGATGATGACGTTGATGATGTTGATGATGATGATGATGATGATGATGACGGTGACGATGACGTTGATGATGATGATGATGATGTTGATGATGATGATGATGATGATGACGGTGATGATGATGATGATGACGGTGACGATGATGTTGATGATGACGATGGTGATGGTGATGTGATGATGATGTTGATGATGATGATGATGATGATGATGATGGTGCTTCATCCTTACACTCCATTTCTCTCTGCTCTCCAAACTTTAACTCAGCATTACTGAAGGAAACTTTTCATCTGATTTAAAAACTAATTAAAGGTTTAAAATCAACAAACTTATAATATTTTTAGTTTTCTTTCAAAGTTAGAAATAAAGCAGCTGTTTGTCACTTCAGGTCTTTTCTTTGGTTTAAATGTTTGTTTCCTCTGCAGCTTCAGAGCTCTGAGTCTGCCTGCTTTTATTTTGAAGCAAACACAGGAAGTAGGAGTCCAGAGGATTTCTGCTCATTTAATCAGAAACTGATCTGTAGAGTTTTATTCCTCAGGACTTCCAGACTCTTTTCTCTTCCTGATGAATCTTTGTGGGTCGGTTTTTCTTTGACTTGTTGTGTTTCTGTTTTTTCAGCTGAACTTCAACAGTGACAACTTTGTTCTCTGTTTCACCGGCTTTTATGAGCCTCAGAGCAGAGGAGACTGCTTGGTGATGCCTAAAACAGTGAACACATACTTTTATCTTCAACGTGTGTCTGACTATACTGAACAAAACATCCTCCAGAATCTGCCAAGCATTAAGAACACTGGGGAGTGCTTCGTGGTCCTTGTAATCTCTGCAGTAAGTTCTGTTCAGTGATTTAAATCTGTTTTCTGGTTTTAGAAAAGACTTAAACACAAAACATTGATGGAAGAATATGAATGAACTGATAGAACTGTATGAGCTGTTTACGTTTAGTTCTTATATTTTATTCATTGTTTATATCGCCTATAGTATGTAATTATGTTTCATGCTAAGACTTTTTGTGAAAACCTTTTGACTGGATCAAACCTGCTGACTGTTTTTTTGTATTTTTTTTAGTACACTTTTCTTCTAGTAAACTTTGGATCACAAACTGCTTATTTGGGTTCAGACCCATCATTGGTAAGTCTTTACATCTTTTACAAAATACAGGAAAAGCTTTGAGTTAATAATTAAATATTGTCAGATCTAAACATCTACCTGAAGATTTTCCTGATTATTTTCAGTTTTTTATCAAGACATCCTTTAGACTCCACGTCCACTGGTGTGGACATGATGTTTTTCTGGGATTAAACTAATAAAAATATTAGGGAATTGGTTATTTACATGATGCTTGTTATAGTTTGGTTTATTATTAAGCAAAAACAATAAAGTTTAGACCCTTAAGTTGATACTAGTGAGTTTCAGTCATCCAGACGAGCATGTGACTGAAAACAGACGGGGAGGAGGAAGCTTCTGTTTTACTTCAAAAATATTCTTTATGTTCATAACAGCACAGAAAAGTTTTCTCTGTATATTTTTAAGTATTTCCAGTAATAGTATTTGAAAGTATTTTGAACATTTTTCCTCTCATTAAATCGTAGGACTTTTTTAAAAGTTGAATGTCCATCCTAATGGACATCAGGACTTTGTGTTGGCTGTACAGCGCCTAATTATTCAGTGTTACTGTGCAAAGAAAGAAGCATGTGTGAACATTTCATAGCCAGTTTGTGATTTCATAATGATTTTCTGTTATTTTCTCAATGATGGAGTAAAAACTGTCAAACCTTCTTGAACTGACGGTACATCAAGAGATTTCTGATCCAGTGATTGGATGAGGAAAATAAGCCACAGGAATTAGATGGTAAATTGAGAAGTAAAGCATTCCCAGTTTTTCAGTGTCTCATCCAGAGAAGTTCAGCTTCACAGTGAATCAGTGGGTGTTGTTGTCCTGCTAGATCAAATTATCAGTCTGTAAACACAAAAATCTGAGAAAAAAGTCAGAGCCGACTGGATGCAAGAGGCCATAATGCACAGAAAAACACATTTCTGCTGTAAGAAATGTAAAATCCAAACTGAAACTGCTTCAAGGTGTTCATAAAAAATAAAGGTTACATGGAAATAGCCAGCAGTTTGATAACTGTGTAATCTATTGTTATATGTTTACATCACTACAAATAATAGCATGTCAATACATCTGAAAGTTCAATGGCCATCACTAAAGTCAAAGCTATATTTTATATTATTTATTCTCTATTCAGACATGCACACTGATAAACAAAACAGCAAAATCCAGTTTAAAAGGTTGAGACCATGAGTTATTGCATGAAGCTCTGCGGGGAAAGTATAGAAGTTTTCATGACGTTCTACGTTCATTTAGTCAAGATGTCCATTACAATGGACACCATGAAAAACATAGAAACATGAGACAAAAAACATATAGAAACATGAGACAGGAAAAATGTCTGTCTTGCTCTTTAGAGTAAAAATCAGCTGAGTAAAACAAAGTTTTGGCTCAAAGAAAGAAATGAGTTTTTATCAAGACATTTTTAATGAAATCAGTTTTTATTCTGTGTTGAGTCTCTGTGGTTCTGACTCTGTTGTTCTGCAGTTCCCTGATTTTCTGGTGGATGGAAACAAAGTTTTCCCTCCGAGTGTTGCAAACCAGGAAACCTACGCAGATCTGAGCGGCTGCAGGTCATCAGGTCAGTGAACCTCTGAATCCAAACCTGAACTTTGAGATTCAGTGAAACAGTTTTTCCTCAGATAAACTGAGTTTCTGAGTTTTCTGTCTCTTCCTTCGTTTCTCAGGTGTTCTGTTCAGACCTGGAGACGTCAGCTCTGATCCAAAAACCTGCAGGACTCTCAACTGTTCTCAGTCTGCAGTCCTCCAGAAAACCAGCTGTGGGCCCACGGAGCGTTGTCAAGGCAACGGCGTGTAAATATGGTCATTTTTACTTATTTACACGCTCAAAGTCCTGCTACTAAAAACAGCACTTTGAAGGGTGCTTTATAAATAAAATTGATTGATTGATTTTGTATTTGAAAAGTGGGAAAGAGATAAATGTGTTTTCAAATTTGACTCATGAAGTTAAATTTCACTGGAGCTGTGGTCTTTTTCACAGCAAGCATTAACTTTCAAGGAGCAGCAGGAAGTGTTAAATGAGCTTTTATTGTGAAGGAGAAGCATGAAGTGATAAATGAGCTTTTATTGTGAAGGAGCAGCAGGAAGTGAGCAGCGGTGGAGAACAGATCAGAGATCAGTGAGGCTGAAATGAATCTTTCTGCACAGCAGTTGGTCTAAATCTGAGTCCTTCACATCAGTCAGACCTCAGTAACATACTGACTACTGATCCAGAGAGCTGGAGGAGTAGAGCGCCCCCTGGTGGCTGTGGCCCCCAGCAACAGGTCTTGATGTTTGTTTCTGCCTCCACCAGCTGCTCCTCTGCCTCCTCGTTGGGCTCCGTCTGCACGGTGACGGGTCCGGCTGTGGTGGACTTCCAGGGCCAGCAGAACTCTGTGAAGGACCGGTGCTGGTACTCTCTGCTGAGGATCCCATCAGGCCCAGACTTCCAGGTTCTGGCCCACTTCCAGGAGCGGCGCCGTAAAGACATGAGCTTCCTGGACGGCGTGACGCTGCGACTGAACGGGTTCACATCGGCCGTTGACATCCAGCTGAAACAAGGAGGCAGAGTTCTGGTGAGCCGCTGCAGACGCTTCATGGCTTCCAGCAGGGCCGTAATCTGGATCCTGGGGTTCTGGGGGCCCAGCCCAGGAACCTCTGGATTTATGAAACAAATGCAACTTTTTCTGCTGCTAAAGAGCAAACTGATACTTATAAGAGACTGACATGAAGTTAAAATAAAATCATTTTAAATGTTCACAACAGGAAAAACACTAGCAATGAATTTGATGATTAAATTTCCTAATTTAAACGTTTTGATTAAAATAATCTTAGACTTTATAGTTTTTGTGGTTTCTTATCTCCTGAACCCAAAAGAACTGAAACAGTTTTGAACTTTTTTTCTATCAGCTTTGATCCTAAAGACAACTTATAAAAAATATTTTCTGAGTTTTAGCTGAAAACAAAAGTCAGATTCAGTTTTACTTGAACTTTTTCAGTTGGTTCATAATTTATTTCAGTCATTCTGTGTGTGTGTGTGTGTTTAAAGCTTTCCTCATGCTACAGAACCTTTTCAGAGCTGCTGAGTCACAGGTCCGCTGTAGTCTGAAGTTTGTAGGTGAAGCAGCGTCTCTCTGCTGCTTCACCAGCAGGGGGCGCCACCTTCCGAAGCCCCTCCAGACTCGCCTGCAGCTCCTTTTCTCAGACAGACCTCCAGGTTTCTGTGGCTCAGCCTCTGAGTTCTGACAGTCCGCTGTGTCTCTGTGGGTCGCAGCTGAACGGCTCGCCGCTGACCCTCAGCGGCTCGGTTCAGACGGGTCACGGTGTGAAGCTCTCCAAGGACCAAACTGGAGTCACTGTCCAGGCGTCCCTGTCCAACTTCTCTGCTTCTGTCTTCTTTGACGGCTCCACGGCTCAGATCCACCTGAAAGGTACAGAGCATCAGATGAGTTTGGTTCCTGAGGAACGCTGCTGTCCTGCAGTCTGATGCTGATTGTCTCTCGCTGCGTCCTGAACCCGTCCAGGTTCTGATGGACTGCCTCTGCAGGGTCTGTGTGGAAACGCCAGCAGGTCTCTGAGTGAAGAGCGGCTCTCTGAGGACGGCTCCACCAGGTCAGACCTCCTTACCGACCGACCGCTGCTGGACGGACGGACTGCAGGTAAACTCAGGAATCGGTCCTGACCTTGTTGTGTGTCGCCCCCTAGCTGTGAGGCGCAGTACACCGACGCTACTGACACAACCATCAACTGCACCAAGATGGCTGAACGGTGAGCACATTGATCCAGAACCTTTAGGCTGAGTTTCTCTCTGATCTCTGGGAGAAACTTCATGTTTCATGGTGTTTGATGCCTCGTGACGTCAGCTCTGATGGGAGACGAATCCGTTTATTGATCATTGATTGTCTCCATGTGGAGCAGCTGTAGCCTCCTGAAGGAGGCGCCCTTCTCCTCCTGCGGCGTGGACCCAGAGCCCTACATGGCCGCCTGCACAGACACTTTGTGCCGCTATCCGGATCTGGATGGCCTCAGCTGTCGGTTCCTGGAGGCCTACGCCAGAGCCTGCAGCCTGCAGAGCAGCGCCGCACCGGAGGACTGGAGGTCCAAGGCTCTGTGCTGTAAGACCTGCTGCCCTCCGTCTGCTCCATGAATCTGCTGCTGCTGCTGCTGCTTTTCACAGTAATGCATCTGCTCTGCAGCGCCCCCTGGGGCCGTCTGTCAGGACAGGACCTGCAGCGATCACGAGTTCTGTGGAGAGAAGACAGCTGGAGGAGAAACTCGCTGCTTCTGTCGGGCCATTTTTGCCTCCAAGTACAGACAGACGAACTCTTTGGGTAGGACAGCTGTGACCTGAGAACAGGCCTTAATGTTTGGAGGAAACCCTCTGACTGCCTCTCCTCACCAACGCTGTAACCTCCAGGTGATCCGCCGGTCTGCAGGCAGAGCTCTACTTCTCTCTCTCTGGTTGGGTGTCTCCTGGAGGACAAAGGCATCGACTACTCTGACTTACAGCTCAATGATCCGACCTGCAGAGGTCAGATGGACCAGCAGACCCACATGGTGACCTTCAGCTTCAACAGCACCGACCTCTGTGGGACTGAGGTCACGGTGGGTTCGCGCTCTGCTTCGGGATCTTGATGTGGAGGCAACTTTCACAGGTCAGCTTTTGGTACGGAGTTAATGTTTCTGTTTGCAGACCCACAACAGCCAAACCATCTACAAGAACACCATCATGACACAGAACCTCTCCTCTGGAGGAATCACTCGCCAAGACCAGGTCTACATCGGGTTTTCCTGCGTTGAGACCCAGCCGGACATACAGACGGTGGCTTTCAGGATCAAAGACAGGTGGGTGTTGATCCCATCAGGTAAACTTGTGGTTTTAGTTTCAGAATCAGGTGAAAAAGATTCAGTAAAACATTACAGAATAGTTTGGTCAGTTTCTGTAGGAATAGATTGATATAACAGAGTCCAATCCTTTCTCTTTATGATTCAGGTCAATGTGATTTTACAGATTTGGCCAAAAGCTTAAACACTCTATGAAATACTAGATGTAGCTATGCTGTCCTATCATAGATATATATTGCATAGAAAACATAACTTTGAAGAGTTGGAAGCTTTTAGACTCCTGTAACTTGGGTCGTTCCTTCATCAACGTGTCTGTAGCGTAAAGTTGAGCTGAATGCAGTTTGGTTCCCCTACGAGATGAACCCGTCGTCATAGCAACATCGTGACGGCCCACAGCGTCTGTTGACGAGGGCAGTGATTGGATGTGGCCTGTGAACAAGCAGGAAGCAGAGGGGAAATAATGGGAGGCAAAACAGGTGCAGAAAACCAAGACATAACAAAACCTACTAGAAAGAAAAGAAGCTCCGGTTAAGCTGACGTAAAAACTGAAACACCAAGGAGACGACCACAGCTAGCATCTCCATATGACAGTACAAACCTGCTGGATGCAGAAAGCAAAGTAAAATCTTTGAGCAGTCAGAAGTAGAAGCAGACTCCTGCCAGCTGTGTGTGTCCTCTGCAGCTCTGTGGTTCAGTTCATCTCATCCGGACTTTGGAATTACTCTCTGACCATGAAGGCCTACACCGACGCCAACCGAACTCAAGCTGTGGCCTCAAACACCGAAGTTCGCCTGAACCAGAAGATCTGGGTGGAGCTGGACGCCGACGGCCTGAATGAAAGCCTGGTTGCCGTGGTGACGGACTCCTGCTGGGCGACGGACCAGGAATCGGCCAGCGCTAGCCGTAAATATTACCTGATCGAGAACGGGTGAGACCGCTGCCCATATTCAGCCTCTGTGACCTTTCTAACCTCTCTGATCCGACCACCAACGTTTGATTTGACGCTTGTGAGCAGTTGTCCAAACCCTGAGGACCAGACGGTGAGCATGGAGGCAAACGGAAAGGGAACCTCCAACTCCTTCTCCTTCAACATGTTCCAGTTCACTGGGAGCTCAGCTCAGGTCTACCTGCACTGCAAACTGCAGCTCTGCATCAAACAGGAGAACACCTGCGTCAAGGTGCAGCTTCTCTGAATCTCACTCACCTCAGGATGTTTGACGCTAACACACTATGAGAGACAAAGTTCAGCTTTGACAGTCATTGAAATGCAGACTTGTCTGTCCTTCACTTCTAGACGTGTGGTGGAACTCGGAGACGCAGATCTGTCCGGTCCCAGTCTGGAGCTGCTGCCTTCATCAGCATGGCTTGGACTGCCTAGGTAAGACTGTCTGTTATTCTGACATATTATTATTATTATTATTGTTATTCACATTTATAATTGTTCCTTCCCATTAATCCTTTAGTGATTATCTCAGATGGGGTCAGTGGATCTTTAGCTTGAACTCTCCACTAGGGGTCGTAACTAGTCCTCTAGTTTACGGTAACACCGCTGGATCTTTAGACACGGTTGCAGGACCATGAAAATGAAAACCTCAAACTCTGATAGTCGTCACATCAATGGAGACAGAAATAGAAATGGACAAAGTTCCTGATGGTGTCAGGATCTGTGTTTTTCTGTGTTTATTTAGAGTTTTCTGTGTCCTTGAGTCTCTTCGTTGTCCTGTCCTCCCCTTGATTGTTCCCAGGTGTGTCTCGTTTCTGTGATTACCCTCCCGTGTATTTAACTCCACCTGTGTTCCTTGTTCCTCGTCGGGTCCTGTCAATGTCTAGTCTATTCGTTGTCAGTGTGTCCTTGTGCCTGCTGCTCGTTGTTTGGACTTCGTCATTAAAATCATCATTATTCATCTAACCTGGTTCCATCTGCTTCTGCCTCACCTCCTCACCACACCGTTTCATGACAGATGGATGGGAAGAGAGACCAAGCTTGAACTTTAACCAGGGTTTGTTTTTGTGACAAAATGTTGGTGTTAAGCTTTTTAAAGGAAGATTTCCTGAGTTTTGCACATAATGTTTGAGTTATTAAAATATGAGGGGAAAAACTTTTCATCATCTTGTAAAGCTGATGTCCAGTTGAACCACAGCAGTTTGTGAAGTCTGGTTCAAACTTTGCTCCTGTTGTCTTTTCAGGTGAAGGACCTCAAACTCCATGAAGATCCAGTCTGTGGACCGGTTCTGATCCAGACCCGGGTGTTATGAGGAAATCTCTGACACATAGCGGTTCTACTGCTGAGCGTTTCTTTGTATTAATCAAATGTGGTGAAGGGAAGTGAGTGAAACACTAAACTAATCAGAGTTTATAGTTGGTCTTCAATGAAAGAAGCTTTTTGATTCTCACCTTGTCTGAGCTCAACACATTGTAGATGTGAAACATCCCATAATGCACAGAGGAAAACAGAGAGCAGAATGAGGCTGCAGTGGTTCACAGTGAGCTTCAATGTTTCAGTCAGCTCTACAATCAGGAGGAATTTGATTTCATTTCTAGTCTCAATGATCAGTAAAGGTTTAGCAGGGATTGGTGGCTGTTACTGAGCCGTTTTTCTTCTTCTGAAGCTGAAATTTACAGAAACTCCAACATGACGTTTGTAGGTTGATGTCAGTTTTTAACATCTATAAAATTATTATCAAGTTGAGTTTTCAATTCAGAAAGTTAAAGCAGAGTTTTAACTCTTACAAATGTAAAACTGGAGCACTTCCCCCTCTTGTGGCTACAATTTGTATTACATACAAGCTTTAACTGGTCATTTGTTTTAATCCTTCTAAACTTAGACAGAATAAAAGCCATTTGAGGTCAAATAAATGATTTTTTTTTTTCCCATTCTGCTTTCGGCCTTTTGTAGTTTTTCTTCAGTCTTTGGATGGATTGTTGTTGTTTCTTGTTTGGTTTTCATGTTGGACATCTGATGTGCGGCGGCGACATAAAGATCAGCACTTTTGATTTCTAATCACTAAAATATTAAAGTGTGCAATGATGATTATTAATCAAACATTTTTAGTTTTTATAATAACTACTTTGGATGAAGGTGATTAAAGTTGTAATTCATGTTTTAATCAGCAAATAAACATTAAAAATAAAAGTCTGTATTTGGTCTTTTATTCATGTTGAATATCCAGGTCGGCGTGGGATATTTATGTATTTAGATTACAAAAGGCATTTATTTGACAAGATAATCAAAGTCTTTATTACTAAAGGTTTTGTTGAAATTTGACCATTTTGATGGATTTAGATGAAACTGACTGTTTTAAGGTCAAAGTTGTGTAATTTATCATCTTAATACTCCAAATCCCTCAGAGTTCACATTGAGTGTTTTGAGATGGCAATCAGCTGATCCAGTCCTAAAAACGTTACTCTGTTGCCATGGTTACTCATGACAACAGGAAGTCCTTCCAGCTGCTCAGCATCCAGAACCAGAGAAGAGGAGCCGGCAGACCAGTCGTCCCATCACAGATTTGGAAATGGCAACATTGCACTCCAGAACTGAAGGGGGCGCTATTTCCTGTATTATCCACAGGTCTTTTTTCTTTTTCTTTTGGAAATTGTATTCCAGTATCACTCAGTAAAATACATTTAGAAAGTAATTTATTTTGCAGTGAAACATGTTTTTAACACTTTATTTCTGTTCATGATGAAGATTTTCTGCTTACAGATGATAAAACATTAGAATATTACACCAGATTAATAATTAGTAACTCTCTGCTACCACCAGCAGAGTGTCTGGTTTTGCAGTCGTCCTTTGACACGGATCCCAAAAGTGAGAGCAGAGCTGTGTTCATGACTGGCGCCAGCTGCGACGAGCAAGAATAACCGTCACGATTTAGGGAAAGGTCATGTGAGAGGTCACAGTACTGCTGGGGCCAATAATTAGGGGAACCAAAGAAACTGCTGAGATGTGGCGAGGTTCTGATGTGGAGCTTCAGGCAGCAGAAGAATACTAACATGTTTTTTGCCTTTATATTTATTCATGAAATGTGATAACAAGCAATCAGTACATAAGAAAATTCAAATACATTCAAATGCTTCTGAAATATCTCATTACATCAATCTGAGAAAAAACCTCAACAAGGAAAGGAAAAACACATATTATACAAACTCAACTTTTCTAACATGTTTATGAATGATCACTTGGTTCACTGTCCTGCATGCTGTCTGTGTTTCCTCCTTTCTCCACTTTTTCAGCTGCTTGCTGGTTTCAGTTAACGGACGACTAACAGGCCTTTGCTCTACTGGGAACTTCTGAACCAGGAGTGTTAAAACACCTGAGGATGGGAAACGCTCTGCTCCTCTGAGAACTACACAGCCGCTCCCTTTATTTAGAGCGGCTTGTTTTGGTAGTTGACTAGCAGGCAGGCCACTGTAAACAGTTTATTAATGTTTCCAGCCATAGATAAAGGGATAACAGAATCAAACAGTTTGTTTTTTTTAACTCTTCGGGTCACCCGCTCAATGTGAACGCGCAGGCGGGCGACTTTCTGAGTCTGCAGGACGTCTGGAGACGCCATCTGTGGTTTTGTGCTGAGAAAAGGTGGACAATAGACTTTACACTTCACACAGTCAGAGACGAGGAATCCTTCATCCACCATTACGGCCATGTCCTCAGTAAGACGATCCGCCAAGCCCGATCTCATGAACAGCTCTGTGTCACTTACTGACCCCTCATAGAGTGAAGACACAAAGGTCACCGCACCGTGGGGGGCCGTTCCCGTCAGTCCTCTCATTACGAAGTGAGACTTGGACTTGGAGGACATCTCAGTCTGGAGGAGAGCAGAAGCAGGAGTTTGGCATCTGAGCTCAGAGCTTCCAACTATCACCTGAGTATCTGGAAAATCTCTGAAGTCTTCAGGGAGCTGAGCTCGGACGGCGTCTGCATCGGCCCAGATACACAGAGAACCCAGAAGAGAGTACAAATAATCAGCCCACGAACAAATAATGCGGCTTGCAGTGGAAGGGTGAATCTGGAACCGGTTTGCTAGGTCTCCTTCCTTCAGACCTGCAGCCAGGTACATCTGGAACAGGAGCAGCTCGTCGATGGGCTGCAAGGAATCCCCCTGGTAGAAGAAAAGGCAACAGCACACAAACATTTAAAATATACAAATATACACTTTTATTTACCTATTTACTTATTTTAAAACAAAGAAAACAAATAACCAGCAGAACAAAATAATGATCTTACCAACACTTTCTGTTTGAAAAGCAGCAGGAAGAAGCAAACACTTTTTATCTCAATTTAATGAAATTCATCACTTAATCACTCAGTTATCAGAAATATAAAACTGAGAATGAAATACGAGCAGCATCTGGAGAAAACATGTTCTTGTCTAATCTGAGGTAAAACGTCTGTTTCCTGTCGTCTTGCGGTGTGTGTACTGTGTGTGTGTACTGTGTGTGTGTGTGTGTACAGTGTGTGTGTACTGTGTGTGTGTGTGCACTGTGTGTGTGTGTGTACTGTGTGTGTGTACTGTGTGTGTGTGTACTGTGTGTATGTACTGTGTGTGTGTACTGTGTGTGTGTGTGTGTGTACTGTGTGTATGTACTGTGTGTGTGTACTGTGTGTGTGTACTGTGTGTGTGTACTGTGTGTGTGTGTGTACTGTGTGTATGTACTGTGTGTATGTACTGTGTGTGTGTACTGTGTGTGTGTACTGGGTGTGTGTGTGTACTGTGTTCTTTGGGAAGCTGCGGATACGAACCGTGTGTGTTGATCTGACGGCAGTTTCTGCTTCGCTGCTTCCCTCAGCGGCTCCTGAAGAACGAATCATTTTATGGACAGACGGTTCAATGAGCCTCCAAAACATCAGGAAGAGACGATAACTCGCAAATCTGTTGGTCCAGAACAGAAACAGGAAACTACTCAGTAATGCACTAAGAAGAGCAAACAAGAACAGATCTACTTCAAAATAAAGAATGTTAGTTATTGTATTTTATGTAAGTAATAATGAAAAATACTTCCAGTAACATTATATAATGTTTATTTCCATTTGCTCTCCAACATTACTGTAGCACAATAACAAATGTGACTTTAATGAACTGTTAGTGTGTTTACTGCATTTTGGGGTTAAAATATAATTCAGTTAGGAACCAGAGGCGGGTGATTAACCAAAATAAGAAATGAACAAAGATAATGCGCAGTGTTTGAGCTTACCTGGTGTAGAACCGGATGTCGTCATCGGATCCTGCGAACCTTTGCAATCCAAAGCTGGGTGGGATTTCCAGTTCTCCAACTTGTTCCTTTAAGGCGTTTATATCTTCTTTTAATTTCTGGTTTTCATTTTCAGCCCCGTCCAGGTCGGCCGGTTCTGGGACAGAGCAGTAATCATGATCCAGGGGGTTGAATCCCACCAGGGGGTCAGCTGCCGGGCTGTCAGGCCTCCTCAGACCGGCTCTGGGCGGCTGGACGCTGCGGTGGCTCCAGGAAAACAGCACCGGCACGGCTCCTCTACTCACCACCCGCCTGCCCCCGGCAGCTTTAGGCTGAAGAAGCTGATCCGGAGTGAAGTGAAGGCTGCACACTTTGGTGTGCTGTGTTAGCTTCATCTTGTCCCGCCGGATGTTAGCCAGCCACTGCCTCCTTAAGTCAGGATCGCTTGGAAATCCGTGAAAACTTAAGAGCCCGTTGTATTTGGAAGAGGCTGTGCACTGAGGGACGCAGCAGTGCTCATGGTACTGCTTCATCTGCCTCTGGAACACCACCTTGTCTTTCCTAGCCGTCATGCTTACTCTGAACGGAAACAAGGAAGTCGTATTTCGCTCTTGCGGATGTGACGTCGCACCGTACGCTCAACGTCACATCCGCGTGACGTCGCGTGGGTGTGTGTGTGTGTGTGTGTGTGTGTGGGTGTGTGTGTGTGACATGTTCAGACAGAAAAGAGCCTCCTGGACGTAAACAGGTATAAAAACAGGAGCTGCATCAGTTTTCTGAATAATCTGATGATCATGTTGAGATTTTTATGCTTTTGGTTGATTGAATAAAATTCTTTGAGAAACTGAAACCCGGGAGAGACACGAGCAGCGGGCAGAAATGCTTCGTCTCAACAGACTCCAGGTCCGATCAGGTCCGTTTGGTTCGGTCCAAAAGGTCCAGACGGTGACCGGAGACACCGGCCTGCCGTCTGCAGCTCTGCCCGGCAGAGAGGCGTCCTGCCCGGGTTCTGCTGCGGCGCTGATCCGGTCAACTGCAAGAACAAAACCCAAATATCTATAAAACTAATTTTAAAATAACTTTATGTTTTATCCACAGCATCTCATTAATATAGTTTTAGAATAATTTAGAGAAAGTAACATTTAATATTTTATAATGTATTTATAATGAAGAAAATAATTTTAAGCTTTGAAAATGTGAATTTATCTAAGATGTCAGTTTATCTAATGCCTATTAAAACTATATCACTGGTTTAGTTTTTATCCCAGTAACTATACTGGGGACAAACTGGCTTGATGCTGAACTGTTTCTCCAGTCGTGACTCTTATGGAGAGTAAATAGTGCCAAATGACAATAAAATGAAATAATTATTTATTAAATAATTACCTTAATCCTACCTTTTGATCCATCTTTAAATAATATAAGTTTATTCATTAATTGCTTACTGAAAAATGTACAATAAAGTTTTCTGAAATATGTTTTTTTTTTTATTTCTGATTAATTTATGCAAATATAAATCAACAAGTCTTAATGAAATGTTTGTTTTTTATTTAATTTAAATTCAAATCTTGAACTTTCTCTCCAGACATCAGGATCCGGAGCTGCAGGTCGTCATCATGTTGAGAGGAGAGACTGTGGGACCGGATAATTCCTGGAGCGGAGGAGGTTCTGAGGAGAGGACGGGATGCAGGCCCACATTTCAGGACCAGAACCATGAAACGTTTGGAGGAAGAGAGAATAAAATGATCCAGCAGGGATCAGGATGAGATGAAGGTGTTCAAGATGTTCCATGTATCCAGCAGGTTCTGGACCTTCAGAACCAGCTGGTTCTGGACTCCAGGCCAGGCAGCCGCTGGTCCAAACTATGAAGAACCAAACGGAGAACCGCTAAGGAAACACGTTCTGCCTGAGCGTCCTCATGAAAAATAATAAAACGAGTTATAAAAGTTCTGCTCCCTGATGAACTGCTGGCCTGAAGCCGAGCAGAGATCCAAACCGACCAACCAGCAGAACCTGGAGCCTGGAGCCTCTCATTCATTCATTCATTATGAAAATGCATAAGAACAGGAAAAACAAAATATTTATACATTTCTTCTCAAAATTGCCTGTATGAGGAAAATGCTAAAGAAAATGTGAAATGTGAAAATAAAATGTTTTAATTTCTGCTTTTATTCTTAATTATGTCAGTTTTGGTTCTCCATAGTTGTTCCCCTAAATCATGGAAAAACATTTGGCTTTAATATTATTATTATTATTATTATTATTATTATTATTATTATTATTATTATTATTATTATACCTGCAAATAGAAGTTTGGATTTGCAGCAGACTGAGATTCAGAGTTTCATGCAAAAATGATGCAGATTCATCCTCCCTCTCTTTATCTCTCTCTCTCTCTTTTCTCTCTCTCTCTCTCCCTCTCTCTCTCTCTTTTTTCTCTCTCTCTCTCTTTTCTCCCTCTATTCTCTCTCTCTCTCTCTCTCTTTCTCCCTCTTTCTCTTTCTCCCTCTCTCTCTCTCTTTTCTCCCTCTATTCTCTCTCTCCCTCTCTCACTCTCTCTTTCTCTGGGCGGAGAAGTGAAATGTGGGAGGCGTGTCCGTCTTGCACTTCACGGAAGAGCCTCAGAGTCCGAACCTCCGCGTCCGACAGGCGCAAGGACGAACCGGGATCCCCTGCCTCCGGACCCTGACGGACCCACCGCGGCCAGAGGACGGGTTCTGCCCGGGCGGCGCAGCGACATGCCAGCCAGACGCGCCTGAAGCCGCGCAGACAGCAGCGCAGCTCCGGGGGGAGAAACACGGGAGACATGGCCCACGTCGGCAACGGCGCGGCCGCCGAGGAGGAGGTGAGATCCCGCCGCTATCACGTTTCAGCCGGTCCCTTCCCTCCGGAGGCTCCGGTTACATCCGGGCTGGTTTCTTCCTCTGCCCGTTCAATTCTCCCAAAACCCGTCCGGACCGGGATGTCACATCCTGTTCCTGACATAACCTTCACTCATCGTCTTCAGCTGCTGCTGCACATTTTCTATCAAATATTATCGTTCAAGTTTAAATAATGATGTAATAAACCAGGATGATTAAGAAAACACTCCTCCTTCACATCAGTTACGTAAACCTGGCCAGGTTGGTTTTAAACACCTTTTATTCTTCTGCACATAGAAAAACACACAGAAATCCTTCTACACTGTAAAAACACTGAAATAGTTTCACACACTGTAAAAACACTGAAATAATGACAGATTCTCACTTGAAATTTTATCAAATTTCACTCGATTTAAATTAAGTTTGAATTAAAGGTGCATTGTTACAGATGTATAGTGGCCTTTAGTGTTAAAGATGACACATTACTCCTGGTTCAATTCCCTCCACTTATCAATGTTTCACTGACTGAATAGTACAAAAGTTTTATTGGATAATAATTAATTGTAAATGTTGCTGGTTGTTTCTGCTGTTATTTTAATGTTTTATCTTGACGGTTTGAAGAAATCCTTGTCATCAACCTCTTACAAAATGGCTGCATGGATGCTAACAACGCATCCATTTAGAAGAAACACGATAAAGTCAAAATAATCCAGAGTTCTTCTGTAAATCCACATCCTGACATTTTTCTATTCAATTTGATAAATTAACTGATCTGATTCACTTTCTTCTCCTTCGTCAGAGTCAAGTTTCGCCACTTCCTCTTGACCTACTTACTATTTCATTGCCAACCACAAACAACTGCTCAGCTCTTCGTGGTTAAATGTAACAGAAAGGCTGAAATGTTTCCTGTGTTGCTGTACGTTATAAACGGGAGTCGGAGCAGATCTCTGTTTCTGTTTCTCCATGTTTTAATGTGTAGTTGTGCTCCAGTTGCAGCCGCGGGTCTAAAATGGGAAAACCAGGAAAAACGACCCAGGAGGTTTTTCTTTTCCCAATGAACCCAGTTCAGACAAGAGCAGAGTCACTGACCACACAATACACATGCAGTCAGTTTTATTCATAAAAACTAAAATATGTCACAAAAATACTGTTCATAAAACTTCAACTCCAAATAACCATAAAAGAAATGAAAACAAAAACAACAAGATTGAAGAATCAATAAAAAGTTCTTCAGAAAATCTCTGCCAGATGAAAAATCACATGAATTCACTGCAAAAACACCAAATCTTACCGTTTATGGTGCAAATATCACAGTTAAAATACGACAAAACTGACTTATAATTAACTTCTCATCAAGATGTAAGATGTTGCTTTAAGTCAATAACTCCTTAATATTGATTTTTAAAACAGTTCTGCTTCCACTGACAGATTATTTCACTGATAACATGGAAAATGTTTTGTTCTAACAAAACGCTGCACGTTTTACTTTTACTTGATTAATGTTATTCTGAATATTTCATCTCCTGCTTGAGTGAAATTTCTGGATTTTCTGAAAGAAAAAGCAACATGTTTGAACCAAAAAGCCACCAGACTCAGTCACACAGTTTCTGTTAAACTTTCATCTGTTTTTTATTGAAAGAAAGAAACTGATTTGGAAAAGTTTATTTTGCCTGATTTGCCATTTTTTGTTACTAATATGAATTATTGTCATTTTCATTCTTAAAATACAAAAATTTCCACTTAACTTTATAATTTAGTCTGTCTGATGATGTAATTTAAATATTTAATGGCAGCAGCAGTAGTTGACTTTCTACCATATACTGTTTTAGTAATCTTTTGGATAACTACTTTTACTTTTACTGAGTAAAACATGTAGACGTTTCTCTGCTCTTACCAGAGTGTTTCATCTGCCCACCTCTATGAAACTGTTTGCTTTTGTGACGTTTTTGAAGAAACTTATTCATGTAATTTCTATTTAATTTCTTACTTAATGGAAACATCACGATCATCAGCAGAATGTGGACACAGATTTGTTTGTGTTTGTGGTGGAAACGTGTTTCTATCAGCCCAGGTTTTCATATTTGAGCATCGTTCCTCATAAACGCTGCAGACTGACAGGAAGTCGTCGTCGGCTCTGTGACGGTCCATGCAGCGTTCGGCGCATCCTGCCTCCCATCTTCAGACCACTTTAGGTTTTATTACAGCTTATATGAGGCGGAGCAGCTCAGCTCCCTCGTCTGCGTCAGGACAGTTTCCTGTGCTTAACTTCTTCTTCTGTTGCTCATTTATTCCTGTTTCCACTGAGAGCTGCTGAAATTAATCAGCTCAGGTGAGCCGTTCACAGCCAGCCGGTTATTAAACTGATCCATCAGCAGCGTGTAATCAGCTTTCAGTGATAGTGACAGGTCCGGTGTGTGTGTGTGTGTGTGTGTGTGTGGGTGTGGGTGTGTGTGTGGGTGTGGGTATGTAAATGCCGGACCTGATCCAGCCACCAGCTGTTTGCATCAGAACAACATGAGAACTCCTCCTTCATGCTGTTTTTCTGTTTGTTCTGTCAGAGAAACGTCTCAAACCGACTGAAGGATTAAAGTTTAACTGGTTTTATCAAACTGTCTGGTTAAACTGGGGGTGTGCCAGTTTAAATCTGGTCTTTTTACATTAATTATTAACTAGAGGGAGTATTTACTTTGACTTATCATATATGTCTGAATTAAAGGATAAGAGACAAAACACTGGTAGTTTGAGATTAAATGTTTCCTGTTGCTTGGAAAAAATAGGCAGATATTTAAAATTGGGAGATTTTTAATATTTGTTTTTATTAAATCTGTACCAGCAATATTTTTTTGGCAGGATTAATGTTAAAATCAGAATAAATATCAAGTAATGAGGCAAAATTTGAATTCAACTTATACTTTTAGGCTGAAAATACAAAATCTAGTTTTAAATATAACCAAAACAAACTGAAAGCATAAAATCCTCCATAAGGCTATGAAGGTACATTCATGCATATGAACAGTTTTAGTATTTTGTTCCATTTGGAAACTATTTTTGACAGACTGGAAATATTTTGATACGTTTTGCGGCTTTAACTGCAGAAAGTCTCTTATTGCTGCAGGTTTTATGGTTTTGTTAGTCTTGGATTATCTGGTGATCTTTCTTCAGGTTCAGATTCTGTTTTGTTGGAATGAAGTTTATTTTATTTGCCTGTGAAATGTAATGAGAATGAAAAGCCTCTCAGAAACAGAACAATATTTTTTCTCCAGCTCTAATCGGATCTCTGAAGCTTCATTCATGCTCGTCGGGTTTGGGAGGAACTCAGCTGATTCTGGTTGAGCTGAGGAATGTGAGACTAACTGAGTTTAGAGGAAGTGGGATAAAGGTTCTCGCTGCTGACGCTGCGCAGAAACACCATAAAAACACAAAGAGACCAATTAACCATGTGCACAAAACGCTGTTGATATGTTGTTCAAGTGTGCAGGGCCGTGACCTTTGACCCTCTGCAACCCAGGCTGGATGTAACTGTAACTACACAACTGACTTATAAATCTAAATAAATGACAGAAATATAACGAGGATGAATAATAATCTGTGTGGAAAACATGACTGCTCATAAAAATAGCAGAAAAACTTTGGTTCAAATTTATTGAAAACAATATTTTATGAATGCATATGTTGTTATTTTACAAAAATGTTTAAAAGTGTTGGCATTCAGTGAAGCTCAGCCGTGTTTTTATGTGGATCCAATAGTTAAAAGATTTCTAAAAATGACACATTTTGAGTTTGTAGAGATTTTCTGAGTAAATTTGTTGGTAGAAAAACTTTAGTTTTATGAAGCAGGATTATTAAATTCTGAACTAACTTTAATTTGCTTTTTGAACTTTCAGGTTCTCTGGAATAGAAAAGCGATGTGACGTGTTTCTATCAACGTTTTATTCACATTTTGACGTATCGCAGTAGAAAAGGTTGATGGAAATTACAAAATTCAAAATTACCTTCCTCAGTTTTACAAGAAGGTTTTTACTGTCGCTTAAGAAGTTTATTTGTTTTTTGTTTGTTTTGTTTTTCTTGACTTTTCAGAAAAAGAGTCAATACAATAAAGAGAAAATGGAAACACGTTTTCTGAACAAGTTCTGACATGGCGAACGCTCCGGTCACCGATGGCTCTTTGCCTTACCAGAGACACGAAACATCCATAACGTCAACGTCGGACGTTTTATTTCTGTCTGAGTCATTTTTACCTCTTATTGACAACTAAGAGAAAACTTTATTTTCAGCAGACAGAGAGCTTTACGTGATGAACGGTGGCAGAATTTGGTTTCTTTAATTTCCTCTGAGATGTTCGATTCTGTATCTTGAATTATTTTGTTGGAGTTTTAGTTGGTTTTCTGTCCGTGAAGAAAAGACTAAATATGTCTGCTGCAGTATTAGATGATTTTTAAAGATAAGACAAAGTGTTTAATGGGTCAGTAAAGTCCCACCGCACGAGGCAAACTTTTCTCTGGATGTGCAAAAAAGTTTATTGGTCTTTTGGCAAGAATGAAAAACTTTGTTGGGTTTCCTCTGGGCTTTTGAAGTCTTTGTTTCTGGTCCTTCCTGGTGGTTCCTGGCTGGTTTATATGCATGTGGCCGGTAATCGGACACAGCATGAAGGTCCTGACTAAATAATGAAAGGTGCAGCAGTTACTGGAGAACCTTTCTGTCTCTGAACTCTCCGTGTCTCTAAAGGTGCAGTGCCTGGTTTTCTTCTCTGGTCTTAGAAATGAACTAATATTTACCATCTTGCTTACTTGGTTAATATTTAACAGTTAGTAATCCAGTTGATGTTTAGACACTTTAAGAGGGATAGAAGCCATTTTATGTAAAGATGAAAGAATGTGTGAATTTACCGTTTCTTTACTTCTGTATAGTTAAAGTACTAAATTATTATTGTAATTAGAAATGTGTTGAAACCCGTCTGTCCCAGTCAGTCGTTGACTCAGTGCACCGTCATGCAGCTTCACCCACCTTGCATGATGTTGGTGGTCAGAGGAACTGATGGTGCTGATGCATGGCAGCCTCACTTTCTGTGAATGAATGAATGCATGAATTAATGAATTCATAACCTACTTTCTTACCTGCCAAACTACCTCATTACCAGCCTATCCAGTTCTCTACCTCCCCACCTCACTATTGACCCCCTGACCTAAAGAACTAGACCTACCTACTCCAACCTGGCAACCAACCTGTTGACATGGCAACTAACCCGTTAACATGACAACCAACCCGTTGACCTGGCTACTTACCTCCTGATCTTGTTGCTTTCCCATTGAAAGGAAGCTAGCTACCTAGCTTGTCACCTGGACAGCTGGTTCCTGGCCCAGCTGCCTGGTTCCTGACCTGACTGTCAGCTCTGGACTCGGCCACCTCGCTCAGTAGCTGCCTACTTATCCATTAACTGGCTATCTGGCTTCCTACCTGCTTATCCTACTGGGATATCTAGTTAACTAGCTCTACTTGCTATTCTAGCTAAGTCAGAGCCTCAGCCATCTCCTTCAGGTCATCAGCCTTCGGTTTGCAGAGACTTGTGCTGAGTTGTAACATGCTGGCTGATTCAACAACAGTTGCCTGTTTTCAGACGCTCACAGCAGGAGCTGCTGGTGCTGCTATGACGAATGCTGGAAACAGAGTCTGATGTCAGACAGGAAGTGATGCGTCTCTGAAACCAGGTGTGGAAGCGACTGTTTGGATTCACAATGAATTATTATTAATGTTTCCTAAAAGTATTCTGAGGAGTGTGTGTGTGTGTGTGTGTGTGTGTGGGTGGGTGTGTGTGTGTGTGTGTGTGTGTGTGTGTGTTGTACTTGTTTTTAACCGTCAGTTCAACAAAAAAAAGCTAATTGTAAAATGCAAAAGCACATTTAAAATGTAACTGAGCATATAAAACATATTTTATTTATTACTCATCTGTTTTAATTTGCTTTGTAAAGCCAACATATTTTGTCTGCCAACCATTGACCAGGATAAGATAGAAAAGATCATTTCTGCTTTTATTTCATTATTTAACAACATTATTTAAATGTTTCTGTTATTTAGAAACATTTCTCAGGGCAGGTTTTAGGTTGCTGTTGCTGTTGCTGGTTGCTGTTGCTTTACTTTGTTTTCTATTTCTAAAGCTGTTTTGTGTCTCTAGCATGTTGGCTAACTCTGACTTACTCCAGCTAGCATGGAAAGCTACAGGTAGCTTGAATGCTACGTTTACACGTACATTCGCTGTCTCCTCCTTCAGTCGGTTCACTGGGTCAATTACCAAATATGTTTCTTTTTATGTGTTTTTGATTTTTTAAATACCTTTGTAGAGATTTTTTTATTTTTTAATCTATAGAGCTTTAACAGATTGATTTCCAGGTTGTCTTTGGGCAGGTTTTTTTTTCTTTGGCTTTATCAAAATGTAAGTTTTATGTTTATTTTAATTTTTGCACCTTTTTAAAAGACGTCATTCTTTGTTAAATGTTTTCTGTTTCCTTGTTGTTTTTCAGAATTATGTGTTTAACTTTGACTGAGGTTTAGAAATGTCTGTAGTTGCTCACATTGTTTCTGCAGCTCCCTGCAGTTTGAGCTGTTTATCCACAGTGAACAGATTCATATTGAGTATTTTCCTCCATGCGCCTCAGGCTGTCTGGCTGAGTCTGGCTGTGCATCGCGGCTGGTTGGACGTTGGAGGCTGGATGGCTGCAGCCTGCAGGCAGAGTTCCTCTTTATGAGGCTGCAGCTGGATGCGGTTATGTAAGGAGCTGCTGGACAGCTATTATTAGCCTGTTACTGAGGCTCTAAAGAAACACTGTGAGGTTTACTGTTGAAGCCGCACAAATATGCTTTGGGAAAATACAGACAGGTGGAGGTGGGCAGGATGGTTTTGTATTTAAAAATGAAATGCAGATTAGTTTTGAGCAAAAGGGAATTTTTTTGTGAAACGGCTTCCTCACTGAAAGTGAAAACTGAGATTTGAAATGTGAGACTCTGGTTTTCTGAGGACTTTGTGTACGAGCTTTTCTAAATTAGCATTTCAGCAAATCCTTTAGCGGTTTGTTTTCTGGACAAGGCCACGTCTCCAGCCTGCATACCCGTCACACCCAAACTGTTACAAAATGCTGCAAAGCAAAAGTTTTACTGCAGCCTCACAATGACGAGCCTTGAACTGATGACTCAACATGGAGAAATTCAGTTTATAAAGCTATCAGACTGACTATTCTAATGCTGGTAAATTCCATCCATCCATTGTGAAACCCAGAGGTCTTTAAAATGCGGCTCCGGATTCAGTGGAATCTCCAGCGCCCCCTACAGTGAGACAGGCCAAACCGCACATCATAGAGATCTGAAATCTCTGCTAATCAAGAAAAAAAGTCTCTTGAAGTTAAGTCCTAAAATGTACAGGGAGGCGGCCATTTTGGATCAAATCATTATTTTTGGTCATTTTTGACATTTACACACCAGGAACAATGAAAAGTTATCAAAATGTAACGTGTTTCAACATTTCACCAAAATATGTTGTAGCAGAGGGTTTGGGCTGACCTGTGATGATCCTGTATCTAAAGTGTTTGATCCGGATTTATAACGAAGCAGAGCAGGTAGCTCACCTCTGTGTTTCTGTTTCAGGACTGCTTTGAGGATGCCTTCGATCGGATACCTTCGTAAGTACGCTCATGCTAACACCCGGTGATATTAGAGCTGAAAATGTGTCTCTGTGTCGTTATTTTCACTTCCTGTCAGGCTCCAGTTTCTCCTTCTGTCCCTCGTTTTGTCACTTTCAGTGTTTATTGGTCGGTGTGCATTTGCTCTTATCATATCATGTGAGGACCAGAACTTGACTGATGAACTGGGCCACTTTAATAAAACTCTTGTAATTTTATTATTTCACTGTAAAGTTTTGAATTAAATGTAGGTTTACTCATACTGTTAGTACAAATAGTTATGTGCAGTACACATCTTTTGCCTTTCACACATTTATAAAAGCGGTGTGTCTCAGTAGTGTTGACTGAGTTGTGCCCCCTAGTGGTCTGCCAGGTACTGCATGTAAATGATGCCTACAGCAGTGAGAGCTTTTTCTGCTTTTATTATTAGCTAGTTTATAAAGCTCTGCACACACATCAACAGTTGTTTAATTTAAAATGATTTAATAGGCGAATAAATAGAGTAGATAACAGAAATCGATAGAAATCTGTGGATAATTTTATATTTCATGGTGCAGAAGAGGATTTTTGTTTGTGCCACAGTAACTCAAGTCTATTTTTCTTTAATTATGCTTCTAAATTACAAATAGACCATTACATTATGTACATTAAAATGTTATTAATGAACATTACACTTGTAGTAAAGATCATCTTCTTTTTTGGCATCTTTATACGAGTTAAAATCCAGTTTCAGAATCTGTAAATAACTCAGAATGATCCGAGTCGACTTGTTCATGGTGTCAACAGCATCAAACTTCTCATTAGAGACTAAAATATTAACGATATTGCTTTATTTCAGGGCTAATTTAAAGCTTGGAGATATGTGAGTGTTAACTGGTTTATGTTTTAGTGTTAGAAAATATATCCTAAAATGTTGCAGAACTAAAGAGCTGCTGCATCCTGGGTGCACAAAGACGCCAAGATCACAGATCCTTCCCCCCAACTACTGTTAGAAAACAGAGGGTCATAAAATCTAACACTCAACTTGTGCTGTTGGTTTCATTTATCTCTGTGTGTGTGTGTGTGTGTGTGTGTGTTGCGTGTGTGTGTGTGGTGTGTACGCCTGTGTGTGTGTACAGGGCTTGTCAGATGGACCTGCACACTGCCATCCAGGAGACTCAGTGCGCTCTCAACCTCGTCCTCAACAACAAGTTCTCTCAGGCTCTGGACCTGCTCCAGCCGTGGTGAGGCTCTTTTCCAGCTCAGATGTTTCAGATCATCAAACTCATGTTGATGTCAGAAAAACAACCTGAGTAAATACTAAATACTAAAACATCTACTAAATGTTTTTCTAGGTGGGATTCCTGTGTGAAAATAAATTTTCTCTAAATCTAATTACTGGTTTCCAGCTGATGACCAACAATGAGTCTTTTATTGTGAAGGAATTTAAACACATTTTTCTTCTTCTTTGCTGAATTGTTTTAATTTGTTTTCAGGATTTAACTAGACACCCACCTTCCATAATTAGATAATTAAACTATTCAACGTCCTGTTGACTTCATTAAGTCATTTAGTTTTTACTTGTTTTATTCCTTGTGTCTTTATTTTTTCATCTTTTTCAATCCCTCTATCATTTTATCCTAAATCTCTTATTTGTCCTTATTTCCTTTCCTTGTGTCCTTCCTAAATTGTATTTTCCTTCCTTCTGTTCTTTGCTGTCTATCTTTGATTTTTTTCTTCTTTGCTTCCTTGCACATTCCTCCTTTCCTCCATTCCTTCCTTCCTTCCTTCCTTTCATCCCTCCTTGTGTCCTGTCATCTCCTTTCTTTCCTCTCCTGGTTGGAATCAAACCAGTTCCTTACTGGTTCCTCCCCTCCATCAGAACTGGTTCTGTCCCAGAACCGGCTCCGGTCCTGTTTGGGTCGCTGTGTGCTGGTTCTGCGGTCCTAACCGACCCGTTGTGTGTTCAGGTGGAAGCACAGCATGTACCACGCTCTGGGCTACAGCAGCATCCTGGTCATGCAGGCCACCATGACCTTTGACCAGAAGGACATCCAGACGGCCATGGAGACCATCAAGCAGGCGCTGCAGACCTGCCACCGGTAAGATGGCCGCCTTTAACCCGGCCGCCTCCAGGAACAAACGTCACATTTCACATCAAAAACACCAGAAATGTTTGTCAGTTTTAGCTGAACTGGTCCTGAACTGGTTTCCAGCTGATGGGTTTGATGGTTCGGTGGAGTCCACCCAGTTTGACATGAACTACATCCAGTTCCTCTGACCCCAACGACGTTTATGTCTCAAACTTTTTATGTCTCAAACTTTTTATGTCTCAAACTTTTTCACATCTTTGGTTACAAAAACAAACTTCACTGCATTTCATTTGATGGAACCAACCAACCAGTTGTACATATTTATGAAGCTAGGTGGCGCCATTTTCACTCAAGCTCAGTCCGACTGGTTGGAGGAAATCTGTGAATGTCAGTTTTCAAGTCTTCTCACAGATTCCCACTTATATTTAGACTTGGACTTTAACTAGGCCATTCTCATGCATGAAGATGCTCTGATTTAAACCATCCAATAATAATCTCCACCAGTGCTGGAAGTCTAGACTTCATGCTAGTCTGCAGTCTACTGTCGATACTCAGCAGGTTTTCTCCAGCATGATGCTGCCACCACCATGTTTCAGCCTCTGGACGGTGCGTTCAGGGGACACTGGGTCGACTCCACCATACCGCTGAGTTTGTATGGAGATAAAAATGTTACATTTTGGTCTCATATGATCAGAAAACCTTCTTCATTGCAGTAGGAACTGTGAGGTCACCAAACCAAAGACTCTGAAATGTTTTTCCAGGTTCAGAAAGAGAAACTCGGTGGTCGGTTCTCTGTCCAGCCTGATCAGCAAGCAGTCCAACTTACAGGAAGGTACCAACCTCATCACTGACTTTAACTGGGAAATCACTTGACTTTAACTGGGAAATCACTGACTTTAACTGGGCAGTAGCACCAGAAAGCTGTAGAAAACCGTGGCCTTGTCTTTGTGTTTGCAGAGGGAAATGCATGCAGAGCTCTGCTACGCCGAGTTGCCTTCTGCAGAAAGCAACGCTCACTTTCATCCAGGTCAGAGTCTCTGTTATTAAATCAGCTAAATATATTTGAATTATGTTCATCCCTCAATAAAATAATTGTATTTTTAACTAAAATAGGCTTGTTTTCTGTAACTGGCCTGTAAATATTAGATAATAGAAATAAGAAAAGGTTTCTAAATGACAACATGTTACCCAGAAATAAACTCTCCTTCATGTAGGATGAAATTTGCAAATTAAGTGGCTTTTTTGAAATTGTTTTTGTGGAAGTTGTTTTCTTTGTCTACTTTGTTTCATCACTTGTTCTGTGTAGCGTCTCTAAAGTCACAATGTTTCTCGAAGTTTGTTTTCTATTGTGGTAAATTTTTATCTTGCCACCCTCAGAATGAAATCAGGTTTATATCTTTCTGTTTTGGTGTATTTCTAAATTTGCTCCAATGAATGTTGGGGAAGAAACGGAAATTACTGTTATTCATCCACCAGGTGTGAAGGTTCTGCTACATTTAAATCTGACAGGAAAACCTAAAATTTAATGGCTGTTTATGTAATTTTACTGTAAATTAAACTCATTTTTTCTGTCCTTATTTTCCAGGATGAGAAACATGATCAGTTTCATAAAAGGAGGAATCAAGATTCGAACAAGCTACCAAATCTACAAGTGAGTGATTAACGAACAGCTAAAGGCGCCTCCATCTGAGACATAGTTTAAATAATAATTGATTATAATATCAGGCTTTGTGTTTCTCGTTAGGGACTGTCAGAACGTGCTGAACATCAGCCAGGACAAGGCGGAGCAGTTTAACTCCTTCAAACAGTTTGAGGGCGGAGTCAAGCTGGGCATCGGCTCTTTTAACCTGGTGGGTGAGGAAAATTCATGTGAAAGTTTTCTGAAGCATTTTTGTTTTTAAACACAGAAAAGCTCATATTTTGGATTCTGCTGCGTTTAGCACTGTATCATCAGCATATCGGCAAACATTCCTAAAGTCTTACAGTAAAAACAATACAAAATATGTAAAATAAATTACGATTAGGTGTACTTTCTTAATGAATTCCTTCAGATTGATTTCATTGTTTGTTTTCTCTCCTTCCTCAGTAGATTTTAAGGTTGTTGGAGTTTATTGGGTTCTTAAACTCAAACACTTATACGGAGTCTTTTGCCCATTTTTTGGATTCTGCTGCGTTTAGTGCTGTATCATCAGCATATCGGCAAACATTCCCAAACTCTTACAAAGATACAAATTATACAAAGTGAATTATATTTAGCTACTTTGTTAATGAATCTTTGAATTTGATTCTTTGTTCCAGATGCTGTCTCTCCTTCCTCAGAAGATTTTAAGGTTGTTGGAGTTTATTGGCTTCTCAGGAAACAGGGTGAGTTTTCCTCTCTTTTAAACCTCAGATATTTTATTAAAGACAGGAAACGAATGTCTCTGCTGTGAAGAGAGGTGTCCGTCTCACTGCCCGTTTCTCCTGCAGAGTTTTGGTTTGTCTCAGCTGAGGGAGGGAGCAGCCAGCCAAAGTTTGCGTTCGATAATCTGTGTGCTGACTCTGCTCTTCTATAACACTTACGTGTCGCTGATCCTGGGTAGGAAATTTCTACAAATCTTTATTTGTTTGACGTCGTAACCTGAATATTTCACTTCATCGGTTTATAGTTGCTTGTTTCTGTTTTTGATGTAAGGAACGGGGGAGGGGAACCTGATGGAGGCTGAAGCTCTGCTAGAGCCGTACCAACAAAAATACCCCAAAGTAAGACGAATACTCTGTTCGATTACGTATTGATCGATTGGGATTTATCGATGGATTTATGGTTATTGTTTCTTTAAGGGCTCCATAATCCTCTTCTACTCCGCTCGCATCGCCACCCTACGAGGAAACTTTGAGAAGGTTTGTTCATGTAGACTCTCACAGAGCTGTGCAATGGAAACGTTTGTTTTTACAGCATTTTGATCCATTTATGGCAAAGTGATCTTAAAAACTGAAACTCAAAATATAACAGCATCGTTTTGGCTATAAATCTGTCACTACTCACAATCAGAACCAAAAAATAAACCCAACCCAGTTTTAAAAAGTCGACCAATTGGGATCCATCACAATTTGAAATTTAAAATTCAACATTATTGATATTTATATGATCTTTCATCGCATATAATTTTTCAATCATCTTATATGTAAGTTTTCTCTAAAAATAAAAAAATTGCAAAAGGAAAGCTTAACTTAAAACCTTTCTTAGATCTAAACAAGGTCAAAATATGTTTATTTCAGGAGTTTGACATAATTTATAATAATAAAGCAAATCTTTGGGTTTGTTTTCTTAAAATGAATGTGGGTGGAGTTCAGTATTTGATCCCACCCCTCACTAGCCTTGGTTGTGAAACTTGCTTGCATAAGATGCTTAATATGTGTTAACCTATACGTACAATACATAATACATAACAATTTCTGTCAGTAGGTGAAAGCTTTGAGGCAGCCCCAAAAATGGGCGGAGTCAAATAACTGACTCCGCCCATTTTTTTGGAGTTGCCCCAAATATTCACAAATGTGCTGCTCCAAATATGGGCAGCAGGAAATATGGTCTGAGTTAACTTTTGGGGCAGCCCCAAATATGGGCGGAGTTTAACAATTGGCGCCGCCTGTATTTTAGGGTTGCCCCAAAATTTAATACTTAAATCGGTTATACTTATTTGTTCATAATTTTTTTAATGTTTAATGTAATTTTACCTTAAAAATAAGTATGTGCACCCAAATAAATAAAATTTGTTGATTTGTCAATACCAAAAAAAGTACAATTAATAGATCTCAGTGTTGGAAAGATTAACTTCGATACATTTTCACATTGAATAGAAAAAACCCCCAAATGTAAAGATGATTTGGCTGATTTCAGGGAGATCAGCACACGCATGGAGCTGGAGGGCAGAACGTCTCTGTGCTTCCCAACCAGACGATACCCCGGAAATGCCCGGCGGGTAAGAAACATCGCATTTCTCCGTATCCTTGTGTTATTGAGTTCTAGGTTTTGATTTTTGTTACGTTTGGGTCAGGTGGACCGGTCCAGGAAAAAGCTCCCTCTGCCCCCTCCAGAGAACGGAGAAGGTGAAGGTTTGGCGAGAGTCGTTGCCATGTACGACTTCACGGCCAAGGAGGACTCAGACCTCACCATTAAACAGGTACACAATTTCACACCAACTCACTGAAACTATGGTGAATAAAATTATTGTCACTGTTGTAAAGTATTTTTTTAAATCAATTATGAAGAAGAAATACATTTAACTGTATATTGTTATCTAAAAACTTTCTGTTACACTGTTTTCCCATTTATTTTGCTCCATTTATTTTGCTCCAATTCATAAAATTGGACATTATGATCTCTGGTCAAACCAAAATAACAATGATTTTAGAGATTAATTAACAAGAAATGACCAGATATTTACTAGTCATTAAATCAGATTTATTTACTACACGCTGCTGACAACAAAAAGCAAATAAATAAATGTGTGTAATGCTAATGCTTTGTGTCTCCAGGGAGAGGAATACGTCATCCTCCATAAGCAGGACCAGCTGTGGTGGAGAGCAGAGGACAGACACGGGTACGGCACACCAAGTCCAGAACCACCAGAGATTTAATCCATTAAACTGTGATTTAATCTTACACATTTCTCTCAATCAGCAGTTCGTCAAAGTTTACAGATTCAGCTAAAAAAACATGTTTAAAAATTTAATTATTGAGGCAGTCGGTTATAAATCCTCTAAAAATCTAACAACTCGGTTCTGATGTGTTGTTGCTTTTGCTCAGGAATAAAGGCTTCATCCCCAGTAACTACGTAACAGAGAAAAACAGAATCGAGGCAAACTCGTAAGTTTTAACTTTCTTATTTCACTCGGCCGTAGAGCGCAGTTCTAAAACATTTAATGTTTATTTTAAATGTCCGTCGTGAAGGTGGTACTGCAAGAACATCACCAGAACAGAAGCTGAACAGCTGCTGAAACAGCAGGTATGATTTATTTCTGATTATTTAATTTCACTTTAGGATCAATAAAGTATTTTTGAACTTGAATTGAATTTTGAATTGATTTATTCATCCCGCTGTCTAAATATAAACATATTTACACCTGAAAGTTGCAAGAAATTAACTCCTGATTTATCTTAAATGTGAATTTTCACTACAGTCCTAATAATTAGTTGCTATTTTCCAGGATAAAGAAGGTGGTTTTGTTGTGCGGGAGTCCAGTAAACAAGGAACTTATACCGTTTCTGTTTATACAAAGACATTAAGGTGAGTCACAGGTTTTAAATTGCAGACATTTGAATCAAACTTACATCTACAGAAAATATTTAACCGATTTTTCTTCTGCTCAGTCCGATTGGGGGCATTAGGCATTACCAGATAAAAATAACGAACACTGGACAGTTCTACCTGGCTGAAAAACACGTCTTCAGCTCCATACCAGACGTTATACACTACCATGAACACAACGCAGCAGGTAGGAGATGAATCGGTGTCTCTGCAGACGAAGTGAGTTTTTCTCAACAGCAACACCTGATTGGACGAACCAAATTAACTGCAACACGATTGGAGGAGCATTGAGACTGAGAACTGTAGGGGTGTCAAAGACTGGACGAAATTATTGACTGTTATTGTAACATAGAGAGTGTAACATATTGCTTTAATATGTTAGAGAAACGAGATAGAAAGAAAAAGAACTAGAAAAAAAGCTAAAACTAGCTAAAAAAAACACTAATAATAGCATCTAGGCTAGCATTAGCATAGAATACAATATTAACATACTTCAAGCAGAGTGAAAAAAACTATTAAAAGTTTAAATTAGCTGTAGAGTTTAAGATTCCTAAAATACCAGTAATAGCATCAAGGCTAGCAATAGCATGTTGACGTAATGTAGCATACTCCATTCAATATACAAAACCCAGGGTAAAAGCTAGAATTAACTAAAAAGCTAAAGCTAGATAAAATACTAATACTAATGATAACATGTAGGCTAACATTAGTATTTTAGCTAGTTTTAAGATTTACATGAGTTTGTTCTGACTTTGTGGAGTATGTTACTGTAGGTCAACATGCTAGTGCTAGCCTAAATGCTATTCTTAGTTTGTTTGTTTTCTTTTCAGCTAATTTTAACTTTATAGCTAGTTTTAGCTTTTGCATGGGTTTTTTCCACACGGCATAGAGTATGTTACTGTAGCAGGCTGTGCTAGTCCTGACCTAAATGCTCTTATTAGGTTTTTTTCTAGCCAGCTTTAGCTTTGTAGCTAGTTTTAGCTTTTGCATGGGTTTCTTCACTCTGTATGAAGTATGTTACTAGCGTGTTTATTCATGCTAGTAATAAAATAAAATACATCATTTAGAGATTCATTTCTGCTGCTGAACTAGCCAATCAGTGTTTGCGCTTTAGAAACACCCATTTTGAGTCTGCTCTC